>NC_079196.1:229878930-230105843 GCF_029499605.1 Hyla sarda
GAGGGGTATGGAGTTCTGCTATGTGTGTGAATATGTATGAAGGGAAGGGGGTATGGAGTTCTGCTATGAGTGTGTATATGTATGAGTGGAGGGGGTATGGAGTCCTGCTATGTGAGTGTATATGTATGAAGGGAGGGGTATAGAGTCCTGTTATGTGTGTGTATATGTATGAGGGAAGGGGGTATGGAGTCCTGCTATGTGTGTGTATATGTATGAAGGGAGGGGTATGGAGTCCTGCTATGTGTGTGTATATGTATGAAGGGAGGGGTATGGAGTCCTGCTATGTGTGTGTATATGTATGAAGGGAGGGGTATGGAGTCCTGCTATGTGTGTGTATATGTATGAAGGGAGGGGTATGGAGTGCTGCTCTGTGTGTGTATATGTATGGGTGGAGGGGGTATGGAGTCCTGCTATGTGTGTGTATATGTATGAAGGGAGGGGTATGGAGTCCTGCTATGTGTGTGTATATGTATGAAGGGAGGGGTATGGAGTCCTGCTATGTGTGTATATGTATGAAGGGAGGGGTATGGAGTCCTGCTATGTGTGTGTATATGTATGAAGGGAGGGGTATGGAGTCCTGCTATGTGTGTGTATATGTATGAAGGGAGGGGTATGGAGTCCTGCTATGTGTGTATATGTATGAAGGGAGGGGTATGGAGTCCTGCTATGTGTGTGTATATGTATGAAGGGAGGGGTATGGAGTCCTGCTATGTGTGTGTATATGTATGAAGGGAGGGGTATGGAGTCCTGCTATGTGTGTGTATATGTATGAAGGGAGGGGTATGGAGTCCTGCTATGTGTGTGTATATGTATGGGTGGAGTGGGTATGGAGTCCTGATATGTGAGTGTATATGTATGAAGGGAGGGGTATGGAGTCCTGCTATGTGTGTGTATATGTATGGGTGGAGTGGGTATGGAGTCCTGATATGTGAGTGTATATGTATGAGGGAAGGGGGTATGGAGTCCTGCTATGTGTGTGTATATGTATTGGTAGAGGGGGTATGGAGCTCTTCTATAGACAAATAGACCCATATTTAGGGCAATGGATTGGGTTGGTATACACCTGGGAAGGGGGGGGGGGGGCATGGTTTGCATTTGCATATCGTTTTACACCTCCCTCCTCAGTTTCCACGACCAGGACCTTGACACATTAAAGGGGTACTCCGCTGCTCAACGTTTGGAACAAAGTGTTTTGAAGGCTTAGAGCCGCTGCCGGGAGCTTGTGATGTCATAGCCCCGCCCCCTCAATGCAAGTCTATGTAAGGGGGATGACGTCTGTCACGCCCCCTCACATAGACTTGCATTGAGGGGGCGGGGTGTGATGTCATGAGAGGGCGAGGCTATGATGTCACGAGCTCCTGGTGCTGGGTCTAAGCGTCCAGAACATTTTGTTCCAAACGCTGCGCAGCAGAGTACCCCTTTCAAAGGTGTCGGGTATTGGTGTGGACCACCCTTTATTGGATCTCTGCCCCTCCTTATCATAAATGTGTATGAGGTATAATGCTGAGGTCATATTAAGCCTTGGCCAATAAAATGCCTTCGTAAATATGATAATGATTTGGTGTCACCATACTTTCTAATTTGTTCCGTCCATAGACACTTTATATTAGTTTAGAATTACTTTAGTTTCATTATTCATTTTATAATATTATTTTGCAGCCTTTATATTCTTTTACTTACAAAACAAAATTTTACCCTCTTGATCCTGTGGATGTCGGGATTAATCGTGCGGCGATGTGGTCCATGGCTGTCTCATTTGCGCTGCTGCTAACCGACTCTTGCGCACTGCGTCCCCACCTCTCTTTCATTACATTGTGATTATTAGTGATGAGCAGCAGGGGCCATATTCGAATTTGCGATATTTCACGAATATATTTGTCCTATGTTCGCATATTCTCTATGTTCGTTCACTTTTTTTTTTATGCAAAAATTTGCATGGGAAATTTGCATAAAAATGAAACAAACACATAAAAGTAAAAAATAAAAAAATAAACGAATATTCATCATTACGAATATATAGCACTGTATTCTAAATATTCACGATAAAAATTTGCATTATGAATATTTGTGCGCAACGCTAGTGATGATCAGTTTCCACTATTGCGCGGTAGCATTGTTTACAAATGAAAAACCTCATTTTCCTGTCTACGTGCATAATGTCATTATGATGTCATTGATTGATGTCCTTATAGAATGTGTGTTGAACACTTCTATCCCTGTGCTAGAAAAAGACTTCATTGTGAAGTTTTCCAAAATATGCCAGAAAAAACCTGTGTGGAAACCTAGCCTTAACCCTGCAAAATAAAACTATCAGCCTCCAGATTCCCCTTTTACAAGTGAAGAGGAATACAGGGGCAAATAGGTGTAAAGGGGTAACAGAGGGGTGTAGAAAGGTGTACAGGGGTGACAGGTGTCTAGAGACGCGTACATGGCTGACAGAGGGGTGTAGGGGTGATATAGGGGTGTACATGGGTGACAGAGGGGAGTACAGGGGTGACAGAGGGGTGTAGAGGAGTGTACATAAGTGGCAGAGTGGTGCAAAGGGGTGTACATGGGTGACAGAGGGGTGTAAAGGGGTGACAGAGGGTTGTAAAGCGATGTACATGGGTGACAGAGGGGTATAAAGGGGTGACAGAGGGGTGTACATGGGTTGATGAGGGGTGTACATAGGTGACAGAGGGGTGTACATGTGTGACAGAGGGTTGTACATGTGTGACAGAGGAGTGTACATGGGTTGATGAGGGGTGTACATAGGTGACAGAGAGGTGTAAAAGAGTGTACATGGGTGACAGGGGTGTTGGGGGTGACAGATTGGTGTAGAGGGGCGTACATGGGTGACAGGGATGTGGTCAGAGTAGTGAACAATGGGGGGTGAACATGGGTAACATGAGGATGGACAGGGGTGACAGAGGTCTAGACTGGGGGTGGTCAGAGGGGTGGACAGGGGGGGGTAAACATGGGTGACGGGGGATGGACAGGGGTGACAGGTGTAGACTGGGGGGTGGTCTGAGGGGTGGACAGGGGGGGTGAACATGGGTGACAGAGGGATGGACAGGGGTGACAGAGGGGTGGCTAAGGTGGACATGTATGACAGGAGAGTGGACATGGGAGATATGGGGTGAACAGGGATGACAGGAGGGTGGACAAGGATGACAAGGGGGATAAAAGAGGGGTGACAGGGGGGACAAAGGGGTGAAAAGGGGGGTGGACATGGGTGACAAGGGGTAGACTGGGAGGGTAGACTGGGGTGTGGATGGGGGGTGAACATGGGTGACAGGGGGTAGACTGGGGTCAGACAGGGGGTGGACATGGGTGACAGGGGGTAGACTGGGGGTGCATAGAGGGGGTAGCATGGGAACAAGAATACAGCAGAATCCAAGAAATACTGGGGATGAACAGAAGAATTGAGAGCTAACTAAAACACTAAACTGATCAGGTAACATAGGACACTGTTCACATTGGGACACAGAACTAACAAACTGGACATCCCACACCAAAAAAGGAGTAGCCATTATAAGAAAGTTAAATAGACTACTGGCCAGCAGGCACACTCCACCGTGTGATCAGGATGCAGACCCAGTAGGAAACAGAAATATAATACATGAAACTCTAGTTCAGAACCAGATGAGTCTAAATAGACTCCAGGATACCAAACAGGAATTATTACATACAGAGCACAGGTAAAACTAAACTAGACTGTGAACACAGACTAAGCAGAAAGGACATACTAATCCTAAAAACGATAAATGTAACAGATGAAAATCTACAATAAAAAAGACTGTTTAACCGAGTCAGAGTATTGCACAAAATAACCAGCAGCCAGAATGCAGGAGAACTCTGGTTAAAGGGGTACTCTGGTGATTTTTTTTTTTTTTAAATCAACTGGTGCCAGAAAGTAAATTACTTCTATTAAAAAATCTTAATCCTTCCAGTACTTATTAGCTGCTGAATACTACAGAGGAAATTCTTTTCTTTTTGGAACACAGAGCTCTCTGATAACATCATGGCCACAGTGCTCTTCTGACACCTCTGTCCATTTTAAGAACTGTCCAGAGTAGGAGAAAATCCCCATAGCAAACATATGCTGCTCTGGACAGTTAATAAAATGGACAGAGATGTCAGAAGAGAGCACTGTGCTTGTGATGTCAGCTCTGTGTTCCAAAAAGAAAGGAATTTCCTCTGTAGTATTCAGCAGTAATAAGTACTGGAAGGATTAAGATTTTTTTTTTAATAGAAGTAATTTACAGATCTGTTTGCCTTTCTGGCACCAGTTGATTTAAAAAAAAAAAGTTTTCTACCGGAGTACCCCTTTAAACTAGACCCACCCAAGTTCATATTCATTCAGAGCATTAACTATTCCCTATCCAGGGAGAATAGCAAACTACTCAGAACAAGCTAGTGTGTGAATACACACCCAAACAGAAAATAAAAAATAAACGGACATTACAATAAGATATAAAATTGTAATGTTTCTTGTAAGAGTCTTTCTGATTATCCAATTTAGGTAGCAAGAAATGAGTCCCCAAGACAAAATGTCGTATTTATTTATTTTTAATACAAAAAGTTCAAGCAAGAAGCTTTTCTTTACATCAGTTATATATCTATGGACAATATATACATATAAATTAGAGATGAGCGAATCGAATCTGACAAATCCGAATTCCTTACAAATTTCAGGAAAATTTTGATTTGCAGTAACTGCGAATATAGCAGTGATTCTATCGCGCAAGTCGCTTCATTAAACTCCATTTAGTGCGGTCCAGGCTTCAGGGCATCTAAAATGGCAGATCCACATGTGAGGAGATGGGGCAAGGAATCCTGGGAAGGCAGGAACTAGGGTAGGCAGGATGACCCTGAATCACATGCAGGATGCAGCCTATCAGCAGCCAGTCACCCCTGTGATGTCACAGTCCTATATAATCGGCAGCCGTATTCTGGCTAGTCACTTCAGCCTTTCACTGCAGAGAGATAGGACAGCGCTGTGTGTTATAGAGTGTTGTATTACAGAGAGAGGCAGAGAGCTGTGTGTTGCCTCATACGTTTGAACAAGCTGGTTCAGCTGGAGAAACGTTAGCAGAGGAGGGAGAAATACATTTTTAGTGCAACTCTATGTCTTTGTCCCATAACAAATGGTCTGCTGGACGGTATAATACTCAGCAGTACATTCCTAATAGTCTTTGAGAGAGAGAGAAAGAGTGCAATTTTGGGTTTAGTACACAGCGACTGTGTGCTGCAGCACTGTTGTGTACTGTTGGCATTGTGCACAAATACTTATTTAGGCGTACTGTAGCACATTTTTCTGCCCTCATAAGTGCATATCACATACCTACATCTAAGTAGTGTACTATTTTGTACCTGTTAATCTGTTAAGGGCCTAGATACTGGGAAAGTCCAGGCAAAAGTACTCACCGGCTGGTGTTGTACTGAAAAACTTTTTTAAGCAGACTGTAGCGCATTTTTCTGCCCTCATAAGTGCATACCACATACCTACATCTAAGTGGTGTACTATTTTGTACCTTTTAAACTCTCAAGGGCCTAGATACTGTGAAAGGACAGCCAAAAGTGCACACCTGCTGCTGGTTTAGACAAATACTGTTTTAAGCGTAGTGAAGCGTATTGTACTCCTCTCATATACGCACTAAGTATGACAGGCAGAGGAGTGCCAGGACGTGCACAGAGAAGTGGCAGAGGCCTAAATTCATCAGGCGCAGGCAGAGGTCGCAGCAGACTAGGGCCAAGTGGCAGCAGGAGTTGCAGTGAGAGGCCTGAGCTCCCGGTATCAGCTAGCGGTCGTGTCTCGACCAGCAACCCATCTGCCGTCGTCGATTGTTTAACACGGTTATCCACTTCATTACATTAAGTGACATCTGATACCCCCAGTCAACAGGTGGGTTTTTCAGACACAACCCTCAGGTGGCATGGCCCCGGAGCAGTCCCAGTCCTCCCATTGCCTCTGTCCTATGCTATTCCCTCCCCTAAATAAGTATCTTATGCTGTGGGTTCAGCTCCACTATTCACTGAGGACGATCTAATAAAAGGACAGTCTGCAGCTACTGCCCAGTCAAGAAGTGGAGGAGACATCCGCTGCTTCCTCGGCTAGGCGGGCAAGTAGTGGTGAGGAGAGTGACGTGGGAGGCGGTGTTGCCAGCGTTCAGGGTCACGAAGCAGACACTGTTGAGGAACCTGAGGAGGACATCAGTGAAGTGCAGACACTTGTTAATGATGATGAAGCCAATCGCAATTGGGAGCCGGGGGCAGAAGGGGCTTCATCATCATCAGGAGAAGAGGGTTGCAGGTTGCCCGTGAGGCAGCAGCTGAGCCAGCAAGGTGGTAGCATGGTTGACAGTCAGCATGGTGGCAGAAGTGGAAATTCTGGAGACAAACATGCCTAGGGGAGACCACCTGCTTCGCGTCAGCCTACATTCCCTGGATATAGTGGGGTTCCTGGAGACGGCGGCAGCAGCAGTCAATTAGTGTGGACAGTTGGTGGGAAAATCAGCTACTTGGCCGTGTGGCAGTTTTTCATGAAGAATCCGGAGGAGGTTAACATAGCAACATGCAAGATGTATCGGCAGAAGGGGAAGCATGGCAAGGGTCCCAATGTTGGCACCACAGCCCTGCGTCAACATTTGCTGCACCACCATAAAGCGGCTTGGGAGAACCGTGGCTCCGATGTGGTGGTCAAGCCTGCTGCATCACCCAGTGGCACGCCGCTCCCTCTTTCAGCCAGCCAAAGCTCCACCACCTCAGCCGAAGGGAGCTGTGTGTCATACCCTCCTTCTGTCGCTCCAGATGCTCCTTCTACTTTTAGTCAGCCATTCCGCCAACAATCCATCAGCGAAGCCATGTCCAAGAAACAACAGAATGCGCCCAGTCATCCAGTGGCGCAGAAGCTGAATTTGAGTCCTGTCCAAGTTGCTGGTGCTGCAGTCCCTCCCTTTTCAAGTGGTGGACTCTGCACCTTTCAGGGAACTGATGGCTTGTGTCGAGCCGAGTTGGACAGTGCCAAGCCGTCATTTCTATGTGAAGAAGGCAGTACCAGCCCTACACAATTTTGTGGAAGAGAAGGTGGGCCAGTCCTTGAGCCTGTCAGTGTATACCAAAGTGCATGGCAGCGCCGACGTCTTGAGTTGTAACTATGGTCAGGGACAATGCATGTCCTTTACGGCCCACTGGGTGAATGTGGTTCCTGCACAGCAACAACCCCAACTTGGACAGGTCACGACGCTTCCTCCTCCATGCTTTCAGGCCATTGGTCCTGTGACAGTGTGTGACTCCGCCTCCTCACCCTCCACCTTGTCCTTATCCTCCACTGCACGAACAAACCTCAATGTCCCTTCATCATACCATGTGTGCAGGGCATGGTGGTGTCATACTGTTCTTCACATGGTTTGCCTTGGCACAAAGTGGAGAAACTGCTAAAAGTCCTTAAAAAAAAATCATCCACGAAAACTGGAAATGGGAACCATGGTGACCGACAACGGGAAAAACATCTTGTCTGCGCTGTGACAAGGATGGCTGAACCATGCGCCCTGCATGGCATACATGTTCAATCTGGTTGTCAAGTGGTTTCTGAAGTGTTCCCCCCATCTGCAAGAATCCTAAGAATGGTAAGGAAACTTTACATGCACTTCAGCCGCTCATACACCACAAAGCACACCCTCCTTGAGCTGCAGGAACGGTATCCCACATCATAGTCTGATTTGCAACTTTGCCACACGTTGGAATTCCACCCTCCATATGTTGGACTGACTGTACGAACAGAGAAAATCCATCACCGATTTCTTGATGATCCAAGCGGATAGGAGTACTCCCCTGTGTAACTTCAATGTCAACCAGTGGCAGCTCATACATGACACCTGCCGTTTGTCCATGCCCTTTGAGGAAGCCACATTATACGTAAGTCGCCCCAATTACATGATGAATGACGTAATTCCACTGCTTCATTTCCGACAACACGTGTTGTAATCGTGGCACCTACATCTCACTGACACATGAGCCCTGAATTGGAGGAGGAGGGGGAGGGGTACAGTGGAGCACAGTTTAGGTTTCTCGAAATGGGCGGTTTTTCTAGTCATCTGGCAGGAGAAGAGGAACTAGAGGGTTATGACAGAGGACCCAGACACACTGTGGCAGTATGCAGTAGAGATGGAGGCAGGGAGTCCCTCCAAGACACTTGCACAAATGGCACGATGCATGCTCAGTTGCTTGCATAGTGACCACCAAATTGTCACCATTCGGCACCGGGATTACTTCTGGCTCTCCACCTTAATGGACCCTTGCTTCCGGCACAAAATGGGGGCCTTTTTTGCACCGACTGAGAGGGAGGACAAACTGACCAACTACAGAGACATCTTACGTAGTCATTTGGCCGATGCCTATCGGCACCATCGTCCATCCTCTTGCAGGTCTGAATCGGGGAGGGGGGCCCTCTGCGCTCACCTTCGACTGCCATGGCTGCTGGGGAGGGATGGGGTGGCAGGAGCAGTACCAGCTCCATCAGTAGCAGCCTGAGTCTACAGTAGCTGATGAGTAGCTTTCTTCACCCGCATAGTGAAGCAATTCATCAGCAGCAGGTAGACCTGGAGCAAGACCTGAACCAGCAGGTGGGGGCATACCTTGACATGACTATGCCAACAGACCTTGAAGATCCACTGTACTTCTGGGCAGCCAAACTTGATTTGTGGCCACAACTAGCAGAGTTCACCCTGGAAAAGCTGTCCTGCCCGGCCAGTAGTTTGCCATCAGAGCGGATTTTTAGTGCGGCGGGGGCCATAGTCACCCCAAGTAGAACTCATCTGTCCAAAAATGAGGAGAGACTGACCTTTGTGAAGATGAATCAGGGATGGATCAGCCAGGATTTCCATCCACCAATGCCTGATGCATCAGAGTAGATTGACCATGGTGCCACACCAACACTTCACAAATATGGATAGTGCCAAACATATTTAAGGTGCTTATCCCCAGTTACAAACATTCCTCCGCATCAGACCTTTTTTCACCCACCTTTGTCACTGGGTACTGGTATTGCCACCCACCGCACCACTCTGTCACCGGGTCACTTTCAGGACTCCTGATGCTGCCACATCCAGGCTGTCTCATTCTGCCACCAAATGGTCTCCTTATGCTGCCGCCAACTCCAGGCTGTGCCATTCAGCCACCATATGGACTCCTCATCTGCCGCCAACTCCAGGCTGGGCCATTCAGCCACTATATGTTCTACTCATGCTGCCGCCAACTCCAGGCTGTGCCATTCAGCCACTATATGGTTTACTCATGCTGCTGGGCCTAGGACATTACCTAAAGTTTTTTATGGTAGCGCTAGCTACTATAAATCTTCAATTTAAATTTAAAAATTCATCTTTTAATCTTAGGGATTGTGAAGCCCCATTGTCTCCCCATGCTGCCGCCAGCTCCAGGCTGTCTCATTCAGACACTATATGGTTTACTGATGCTGCTGGGCCTGGGACATTACCTAAAGTTTGTTATGGTAGCACTACCTACCATAAATCTTCAATTTAAATTTGAAAATTCATCTTTTAATCTTAGGGATTGTAACACTCACAGTTCAGTAGACAGGAAAACTTGTGGTAGTGGATTCGCTGGACCTGTGTGGCAGATGACACGGGCTGTACCAGGGGGCGGGGGTCTAAGGTACCAGTGGTTTTCACCAGAGTTTTCACCGCCACAGTGTGGAATGGACTTGCAGCGGCAGGCTGCACCCAGGTCGCTACCCCTGGCACGACTCAACTACACAAGCGGCTGAGGAGGTTCACGGCACAGGTAGGATATGGCAACTCATGGTCAGGATAGCATAAGGTCAGGGCAGGCTGCACAGGAGTATAGTCACAAATGTAGCATGAGGTCAGTAGGCAGGTGGCAAAGGAGCAAGTTCAGGTCACGGAACAATGAGGTCAGAAAACAGCAAGGCAACACACAGGAACACTTTCTCTCAGGCACTAGGGCAACAAAGATCTGGCAGGGGTATGTGGGAAGTGCAGAAACTTATAACAGTGTGAAAAGTGAAACGGATAATTATGGGCACACTGACCCTTTAGATCTTAGAGCCCCGGCGCACGCGTCCTAGGAGGTGGGGGCATGCGTGCCAGAGCTGTGAGGAAGCAGCAGGGGACAGAGGTGAGTGACAGACTGGGATTCGCATGCAGGCGCGTCTTGCGATGCGAATCTCATTCTGGGGAAGAGAAGGGGACAGTGCGCTCATGGCCAGAGTGAGTGGACGCAGCACAAGTTGTCACAGGGATTGTGAAGCCCTATTGTCTCCTCATGCTGCCACCAGCTCTAGGCTGTGTCATTCAGCCACTATAAGGTTCACTGATGCTGCTGGGCCTGGGACATT
This sequence comes from Hyla sarda, assembly GCF_029499605.1. Lineage (NCBI taxonomy): Eukaryota > Metazoa > Chordata > Amphibia > Anura > Hylidae > Hyla > Hyla sarda. The sequence goes on from NC_079196.1 coordinate 229,889,288, forward strand.
ACCTAAAAATGTTTATGGTAGCACTAGCCCAAAATAGCTAGTTCTTCCAGGTGTACACATATTCTAAGTTCCCTTCTGGGATTATCTCTACAACAAGTGGTTGAGGAGCAAACCCAGAGGTAGGCCATTTTGCATTTGGTATTCACAAATGGGGATCTGGTATATGATGTTATTGTAGGCAAAAGCTTGGGATCTAGTGATCACCAGTCAGTGTGGTTTAACCCCTTCCCGCAGAATGACTTTTATAAACGTCAGGATGCCCGAACTACAAGCATAACCTAACATTTATATAAGTCATTCAGTTAACCCGGCGATGCACGGCATTGCACAGGTTAACAGGGGACAACTTCTGCAAGCCCCCCAAGACCATCAGTGAATGGTCCTGGTAAGCAATCACTGTGATTGGTCCCTTTTCAAGACTGCGGCCCTATGGTCGTCAATGTTATATTACCTGTGGAATTATCGCAAGAATCCAATGAAACTGCTCGGAGCAATAATAATGAACCATAACTGATTAAATGAAACATTTACACTTTCCCAGTCAGGGGGGTGCTGAGAGGCAGGGGCTGGAACAGGTGGTATCTCACCTGGCGGAGGACCGCCAGCTCGATGTTCACCAGAATGGGTAAGCAAAAAATAAAAATAAATTGAAATTAAATTTTTAAAAAATTACATAAAAAATCTGCTACATCCAGACGCTCTGCAGCAGTGATTCTAATAGCAATGCCTGTAATCTGCATGTCATACTGAATAATAGTATTATTTCACTAACACAGCACACTCCCTATGCAGGTTAGGACAAGAACAAGTGTTCTACCCCCGTATTGAGCCTCTCTGTAGGCCAGAAATAGCCATTTTTAATAGCTATTCGACGCAAATAAATTTACGGAACTAAACAAATTTACAAAAATTTGCTAATCTTTAATATAAATAGCACAGTAAACTGTGTCGTCCACAACTGGGGCTTAAATATGTACATGCCAGATAAGAAGTATGTACAGTATGAGGGTATGTTCAGTCTCTCTATACTTTTTGACTTTAAAGACATCACAAAATTAAAATATTTTTATGTACAAAATTGTGTAAAAGTCTGGAAGTTTGGACCTGTGAAGAACATTGTGGCAAGAGTCCCATCCCTCAGGTAGAGGTGAATATAATGGTGGACTATATAAGAACCGTGATTCTAGTAGTGGTGATGTTGGGAAAATTACAGAAGAAGCAAAAGACCCAGGAGAATCAGCATGGGATTGGCCATTGACCAGAGATTTAAGTGGGCTCCATTGCCGACCAGAAATAGCATCTTGGGCTCAGTACCATTACCAGTTACATTTCCACGCTCCATGTCGTTTGGGTCAAATAGAATGTCACTATGGCTGCTGTTGTTTGGGGATGTTGTGCTGATCTTGTCCACCAGGTGAACGCTATTCAGTCCATTATTGTTCGGCAAGGAGGCTACAAACTTCTGTATCCAGGGCAGGTAATATTGGACTCTCGTGTAGACACCAGGATGACTGGGCTCAGCACATCCGAAACCCCAGCTGATAATTCCCATCTGCATCCAGGCACCATTCACACTGCAGACAAGGGGTCCACCAGAGTCACCCTGTAAAGGACAAAAAAAATAAAATTCTGTTAAAAACATGATGGGCTTGTACATGGACTGTATGGCTGATGGTTGCCTTTTTTCAATAAAACAAATTTTAAAAAAATGATGGGCATTCTGGGTATGAGCAAATTAGTAGATTTTTCTTAGGATTATCAAAAAGTAGTAACTTTAAAGGAGCATCCAAGACAAAACCATTAGGAATATCATTCTGAAAATAGAACAGAGAACACATGGTGTAGATCCCATTTTGATGGGCCAGGTACAAAAGGGAAATAGCAAAAAAACTTCAACATTTATAATCAGTTTGACTCTTTTTAGTACTTTTTGTGGATTCTTAACAGAGGATATTGCGATGGGATATAAGGGAGATAATACGAGAAGTTGACGGTACTCATGGATCTTCACCTACCTGGCATGTATCTTTCTTTCCCTCTTTGTATCCGGCACACATCATGTCGCTTTGAATCAGCTTGAATTTGGGGTTATAGCCCAAGTTGGTGTTGTACATGGATTCACAGTTCATGTTGTCTATCAGAGCGAGCTGGACCTCCTGGAGAGTCTTAGGTTTGGGTAGTCGCTCTGTAAGGAGAGGAAGTCAACATTACAACATGGTAGACACTCTCATGATGGCTCTCACAGAACAGTGCACTTCTGCCCACAATATTATTTGTTTAGTTTAATTTAAGATCGGCCGCGCACTCGCCTGACACCAAAGTCATCCCATACAGGTAAGCAGGTGTCATATCCAAACACCGAGGTGCCATGTCCATAACTCGAACATAGACTGATAGATGGTAAGTAGATAGAAGGACAGCACTCACCGGTATTGCGGAGAAATTCTTTATTCACAAACGTGCATGCAGCCAGATGGTGGGAAGTACAAATGTGGATGCAGGGATGAAACGCCCCTACATCCACGCTTGTACTCTCCGCCATCTGGCTGCATGCAAATTTGTGAATAAAGAATTTCTCTGCGATACCGGTGAGTGCTGTCCTTCTACCTACTTACCATTTATTAGTCATAATTTGTTTAGTTACAGTTTTAATTTTCACATATTAAATCCTTGTCAGATAACTCTCTGTCTAAGGATGACAAAAAGTAGTCCTTTGTGATAATCCACTGTAAGGTTAAGAAACCCTCGGCACACATGAAGAGTAATCACATAAGCATTACGCAAAAAGCATTTCGGCAATAGCCGTGTTTATCTTTTCAAAAGTTGAAAATGGCTATTGTCGAAATAAGATTACTTTTCATGTGTGAATAAACACCAATAAGCATTCTTCAGAGAATTGTGAGTACCGACAGTTTTTTTAACCTTACAAAGGATTGTCTTATATGCGCGCATCGTGTAGATACAAGTGCTGACCCTACTTCTATATACTTTGTGATAATACAGTCCCTATCTGTAGATGACCACCTCTGTTGCCCAATAATGAGTCAACTGACCCTCAATATATTCATATGACGATTTATCTATATATCCTGATGATTATATTACAATCTATGAATGTTCTTACCTCCATCTTTAATGTTGCCCCATCCTGTTGCCCAACACAAGGTTCCTTCTGGAAGTTTTACAGACGCAGATGGTAAACAGACGGGAAGTATAGAGGAGGTGAAATTGACCGGTTTCTCCAACTCTATTAAAGCAATATCTCCACTGGATCCTACTTCTGTGAAGTCGGGGTGTATTATGATTCGTTTTACTCCTCTGGCTACAACTCCAGACTGCTGCAGTCCTGATAGCTGATGTGCCCCAAGGTATACGGTGTATTCTGAGACATTCATCGACCTGCAAGAGAAGTGATAAGAAAAGTGTCACTCAATGTCTAACCACACTGAGATATTCCCATTGGTCCTGGTCAGATTTGATTTGGCTCTGACATATAGGAAAGTCTGGATCAGTTATAGAAGCTTATCATCTACCATATAGGAAAGTCTGGATCAGCTATGGAAGCTTATCACATACCATATAGGAAAGCCTGGATCAGTTATAAAAACATCATCTACATGTAGGAAAATCTGGATCAGATATAGAAGTTTATCATCTGCCATATAGGAAAGTCTGGATCAGCTTAAGAAACATCATCTACCATATAGGAAAGCCTGGATCAGCTATAGAAGCTTATCATCTGACATATAGGAAAGTCTGGATCAGCTATAGAAGCTTATCATCTGACATATAGGAAAGTCTGGATCAGCTAAAGAAGCTTATCATCTGCCATATAGGAAAGTCTGGATCAGCTATAGAAGCTTATCATCTACCATAAATGAAAGTCTGGATCAGCTATAGAAAATTATCATCTGCCATATAGGAAAGCCTGGATCAGCTATAGAAACTTATCATCTACCATATAGGAAAGTCTGGACCAGCAATAGAAGTTTATCATCTACCATATAGAAAAGTCTGGATCAGCTATAGAAGCTTATCATCTACCATATAGGAAAGCCTGGATCAGCTATAGAAGCTTATCATCTGACATATAGGAAAGTCTGGATCAGCTAAAGAAGCTTATCATCTGCCATATAGGAAAGTCTGGATCAGCTATAGAAGCTTATCATCTACCATAAAAGAAAGTCTGGATCAGCTATAGAAACTTATCATCTGCCATATAGGAAAGTCTGGATCAGCTATAGAAACTTATCATCTACCATATAGGAAAGTCTGGATCAGCTATAGAAGTTTATCATCTACCATATAGAAAAGTCTGGATCAGCTATAGAAGCTTATCATCTACCATATAGGAAAGTCTGGATCAGCTATAGAAGCTTATCATCTACCATATAGGAAAGTCTGGATCAGCTATAGAAGCTTATCATCTGCCATATAGGAAAGTCTGGATCAGCTATAGAAGCTTATCATATACCATATAGGAAAGTCTGGATCAGCTATAGAAGCTTATCATCTGCCATATAGGAAAGCCTGGATCTAACTTGTAAAAAGTCCACCATAGTATTAGAAATAAAAACTTACCACACCAAGCAATGAGCCACTGTCAGCACCAAGGAGTCGGTGATGAGTGAGCCCCCGCAACTGGATAATTTCTTCAGCTGAATGCTGACCTGCCACGGCCACGCTCCAGGTGCCGAATCCGCTCCTCCTACGATTCTTTGTGAAACCATTGGCTTCCCACAACCTGGACCATCCAAAGAGAAGCCATCAGATATTTAGCAAAGCAGAGGTCACGTCCATAACTGGGACCACCCAGGACCAACTAACTACTGCAGAATGAAAATCATGACCTGATACTGATATATAATAACTAGTGATGTGCGGAATAGGCCATATTCAAATTCGCTATATTTTGCGAATATATGGAAGAATATTTTTCCTATATTCGCCACATTTGCATATTTGCTATGTTCCTTTTTCTTATGCAAAAATGTGTAATGAAATTCGTATAGTGCGCATGCACAGTTATATCTTTCACCTAATAGAAGGGAGGGATCAGTGTCCATTCTGGAAGTGCCGATATTCGCATAAAAATTTGCATACAAAAATATATATATATATATATTTGTCATAACGAATATATATCCCTATATTCTAAATATTTGCGAAATCTCAAAGTGCCGATATTCGCGGTAAAAGTTTGCATTTTGAATATTCACACTCAACAATAATAATAAGATGGAACATATATTTACCTGTTAACGCCAGAAGCCCCGGGAAGCCTGGAAAAATGCAATGGAGGACAGTCAGGAGGCACGAAGAGAGAAGAGATGGGGAGACAACAAAAAGAAGAGATTAGACCATCTGCACCATGACCATATGGATAGAAACAAGAGGACTATCACGTTATACCCCGACACCCTGGACTACAACCTCATCATCTGAGGAGAACGGGACGAGACCAGAACCAAAATTAACATGATATCAAAGTGGTCCAGAACACAAAAAGAACAACTAAAATTTATCTAGAACACAAAATGTAACCTAAAACTCAAAAATTAACCCCAAAACTTTTTGTATTGGATGTAGACCTAGAAGGTTCTTACCGTGCTGTGAGAGAAGTGTGAGGAGCACGAGGAGCTTCTGCATGATGCTGCTGTGATGGCCGGGGTTGTCTTCTTGATGTTCTGTATGATTTGACAAGTGATGTCCTGTATACTCCCTGGGCTGAGGACACAACTTATATAGAGGTCTGAAGCTGCCCGACTGGTTCTCGGTCATTAGCATCTGAGCAAAACAACAGCGCGTAGTAGAGAGACACAGAGTGAGACCCTGCAGGGAGGAAGGAAGGACCTTTAGCCACCCTGTCACCCAGAGAGCACACGTTGTTTTTCAGAATCTTTCACTAATATATTAAAGATAATTACAGATTGAAGTGGTTTTGGGGGTTCATTCTATTGAAATTTTGTAAAATTATTTTAAAAATCCCTTTGTGTATATTTTGGTTGTTCTCTTGATATTATGTCCTGGCCACATCCATCTGCAGCTCGTATTATGTTCTGTCTACGAGACTTTTTTTTCCAATTTATTTACCTTTTTAGTTTATTTTAGTTAATCAAACAATTTGTCCTCCACAAAATCTTCCCTATCACTTATCAGTCTGGATTGAATCTTTTTTTATACCGTAATAATAGAAAAAAATCTACTTAATTTTAAATTCTCCTCGGTCAGTTCCGTCAGATTTGACGGGTTTGTTGGGCACCATTGGCTTCTGTTCTGTGAATATAATTTTCCTTAACAATTTTCCTTAATCTTGTAAATTCTTTTTGGTTCCATTATGTGGAGGAAAAAGATGAATTCCTCAACAATCTCCTAAACGATAAGTCTGGATTTCTTGTTCTTGGACCCCGGAGACCCAAGCTCTATCAGTCTTTATACTTTTCCTTCTTTTTTTAAATTGGCTTCTTTGTTCACATAGAAAAAAAAAAAAACAGCACCAAAAACTTTGTGTGAAAGCAGCCTAGTAAAGGTAAATTCCAAAAATTAAAGGGGTACTCCACTGTGAAACATCTTATGCCCTATCCAAAGTTTCCCTGTTTGCCTGCTGGTGTTATAATGCACACGGAGGTATCGGAAGATGCAGTGTCTCTTTCCAAGCTTTCCAAAAATTATTCCTTTTTTTGGGATTAGCAACAGGTCTTGAGTCTGGCAAATGAAGAAGATGGCATAGACTAGAGCACTCATAGCGATCCTATGGCACGCGTGCCACAGGTGGCATGCTGAGCCCCCTCTGTGGGCACGCGGCCATAGTTTGCCATGGATGCCTTTTGAAGCGCCGGACTTCCGCTAAGCTACCCGGAAGACTGGAGGAGGAATCGGAATAGATCCATCCTCCTGCGTCGCTGCGCCACACAGCATTCTGAGCCGAAGAAACCATACTTACCACTGGACCGCCAGGGCTGACTGTGTCCTCCCCCTCCTTCTCCAAAGGTAAGAAGAAGAGAGGATGGGGGGAGGGAATATTGTTAAAAATAAATATTTTAAAAAGAAATAATCTGCAGCATCCCTAACTCCCCCTCCCCCCACACACAGCACCCCTACCCCCACACACGCAGCACCCCATTCCCACACACAGCACCATAGCACATTAATTGTGCAAAAACATGTAACTGAAAAAAACTTTCCTCAAGGGCTCAAGTAGAATATTCATAAATAAGAGGGGGGGGTTAATTTTTCACTGAAAAAGCAACTGAAACAACAACCTACAAGTGTGGAGAAGTGGGAAGGGGCATCGTGCAGGGTATACACAAGAAAAATGTGCAATACGTGTGGAGATAAATATCGCACAATGGCCAATGTTACATTATGACGTTGTTTTACCTCCACCTGAATGATGTTACCATTATGACGTTGTTTTATTTCCACCTGAATGATGTTACCATTATGACGTTGTGTTACCTTCACCTGAATGATGTTACCATTATGACGTTGTTTTACCTTCACCTGAATGATGTTACCATTATGACGTTGTTTTACCTTCACCTGAATGATGTTACCATTATCATGTTGTTTTACCTTCACCTGAATGATATTACCATTATGATGTTGTTTTACCTTCACCTGAATTATGTTACATTATGACGATGTGTTACCTCCACCTGAATGATGTTACCATTATGACGTTGTTTTACCTTCACCTGAATGATGTTACAATTATGACGTTGTTTTACCTTCATCTGAATGATGTTACCATTATGACGTTGTGTTACCTTCACCTGAATGATGTTACCATTATCATGTTGTTTTACCTTCACCTGAATGATGTTACCATTATGACGTTGTTTTACCTTCACCTGAATGATGTTACCATTATGACGTTGTTTTACCTTCACCTGAATGATGTTACCATTATGACGTTGTTTTACTTCCACCTGAATGATGTTACCATTATGATGTTGTTTTACCTTCACCTGAATGATGTTACCATTATGACGTTGTGTTACCTTCACCTGAATGATATTACCATTATGACGTTGTTTTACCTTCATCTGAATGATGTTACCATTATGACGTTGTGTTACCTTCACCTGAATGATGTTACCATTATGATGTTGTGTTACCTTCACCTGAATGATGTTACCATTATGACGTTGTTTTACTTCCACCTGAATGATGTTACCATTATGACGTTGTTTTACCTTCATCTGAATGATGTTACCATTATGACGTTGTGTTACCTTCACCTGAATGATGTTACCATTATGACGTTGTGTTACCTTCACCTGAATGATGTTACAATTATGACGTTGTTTTACTTTCACCTGAATGATGTTACCGTTATGACGTTGTTTTACTTCCACCTGAATGATGTTACCATTATGACGTTGTTTTACCTTCACCTGAATGATGTTACCATTATGACGTTGTTTTACCTTCACCTGAATGATGTTACCATTATGACGTTGTGTTACCTCCACCTGAATGATGTTACCATTATGATGTTGTTTTACTTCCACCTGAATGATGTTACCATTATGACGTTGTGTTACCTCCACCTGAATGATGTTACCATTATGATGTTGTTTTACTTCCACCTGAATGATGTTACCATTATGACGTTGTGTTACCTTCACCTGAATGATGTTACCATTATGATGTTTTTTTACCTTCACCTGAATGATGTTACCATTATGACGTTGTTTTACCTTCACCTGAATAATGTTACCATTATGACGTTGTGTTACCTCCACCTGAATGATGTTACCATTATGATGTTGTTTTATTTCCACCTGAATGATGTTACCATTATGACATTGTTTTACCTTCACCTGAATGATGTTACCATTATGATGTTGTTTTACTTCCACCTGAATGATATTACCATTATGATGTTGTTTTACCTTCACCTGAATGATGTTACCATTATGATGTTGTTTTACCTTCACCTGAAAGATGTTACATTATGACGTTGTGTTACCTTCACCTGAATGATGTTACCATTATGATGTTGTGTTACCTTCACCTGAATGATGTTACCATTATGACGTTGTTTTACCTTCACCTGAATAATGTTACCATTATGACGTTGTTTTATTTCCACCTGAATGATGTTACCATTATGACGTTGTTTTACCTTCACCTGAATGATGTTACCATTATGATGTTCTTTTACTTCCACCTGAATGATGTTACCATTATGACATTGTTTTACCTTCACCTGAATGATATTACCATTATGATGTTGTTTTACCTTCACCTGAATGATATTACCATTATGACGTTGTTTTACTTCCACCTGAATGATGTTACCATTATGACGTTGTAAAAAACAACCTTATATAAGGCTAAAACTTCCAGTCTTATCCATTCAGTCTTTTGCATTGTTACCATTGAAAAAGGGGACCCGAAACGCGTCTGGTTTAGACTGCTATAAACTGACACCTATCAGGCTATCCTCACCTCTACATCTGACCCCCGTGCCGTCGGGGCAGAGAGGCACTTCACAGCGCTGCCACACGCTGTTAAACTCATCTTCAACAACACCATCGGACTCCGTGCGTCTCTCTTACATCTTCCCGTGCCGTCGGGTCAAAGGGGACGTACCACAAATACATCTACAAACGCTGCCGTATGCCGGCAATCGTCCTCCGCCAGGAGCCGGTAAGAGGCACTAAGTGCCTGATCTTCTAACTTTGTTCCTCATTTACCCGGTCTCCGTGCTGACGGAGATAGAGGATTATTGTTCTTTTTGCATCAGCGCTAATACGCGCACAAACAGTGCTACGTTTACTGACTACGAACCTTTGCCGCCTGGCTTGACCTTCTGCTACGTTGATTACGCCTCTGCCTCATCCTTCTGTACCTCGCCTTGCCCAGTTACCTGTGTGGTTGTGCCGTGTCTGGGGTAGCGACCTGGGTATCACCTGACGCTGCAAATCCATCCTGCATTGCGGCGGGCTCTGGTGAAGACCAGCGGCACCTTAGACTCCGCTCCACGATACGGTTCAAGTCATCAGCCACACAGGTGAAGGATCAACATCCAGTTCGTGACAGCCCCGCATACAGGTGCGTAACAATTGTAGGGCATTTTTCTGCCCTCCTAAAGGCATAACGCATACGTACATCTAATAAGTGTACCATTTTGTACCTGTTAATCTGTCAAGGGCCAAACAATAGTATTCACCGGCTGGTGTTTTACAAAAATTACAGACTTTTTAGGCTCATTGTAGCGCATTTGTCTGCCCCCATCAGTGCATACCGCATACATAAATCTAAGTAGTGAACCATTTTGTACCTGTTAATCTGTCAAGGGCCTACATACTGTGAAAGTCCAAGCAACAGTACTCAGCGGCTGGTGTTTTACAAAAATTACAGAGTTTTTCTGCGCATTGTTGGCAATTTTTTTGCCCTCATACGTGCATACCACATATGTACATCTAAGTATTGTACCATTTTGTACCTGTGAATCTGTCAAGGGCCTACATACTGTGAAAGGACAGCCAAAAGTAATCACCTGCTGCTGTTCTAGACAAATACTGTTTAAAGAGTAGTGAAGCGTATTGTAATACCCTCATAAATACACTGAGTATGTCAGGCAGAGAAGTGCCAGGATGTGCACAGAGGAGTGGCAGAGGTCTAAATAGTTCAGGCAGAGTTGACAGCAGACTAGGGGCGAGTGGCAGCAGGAGTCGCAGCGAGAGGCTCATCAACATCATCACAAGTGACATCTGACACCCCCAGTCAACAGTCGGTGGGTTTCTCAGACACAACCCTCAGTTGGCATGGCCCGGGAGCAGTCCCTGTCCTCCCATTGCCTTTGTACTATGCTGTTCCCTCTCCTACAGAAGTATCTTATGCTGTGGGTTCAGCTCCACTATTTACTGAGGACGATCCAATAGAGGACAGTCAGCAGCTAGGCGGCCAAGTAGTGATGAGGAGAGTGACGTGGGAGTCGGTGTTGCTAGGGTTCAGGGTCCTGATGCAGACACTGTTGGGGAACCTGAGGAGGACATCAGTGACGTGCACACACTTGTTGAGGATGATGAAACCGATCGCAATTGGGAGCCAGGTGTAGAAGGGGCTTCATCATCATCAGGAGAAGAGAGTTGCAGTTGCCCTTGAGGCAGCAGCTGAGCCAGCAAGGCGGTAGCACGGTTGGCAGTCAGCATGGTGGCAGAAGTGGAAATTCTGGAGCCAAACGTGCCAGGGGGAGACAACCTGCTTTGCGGCAGCCTACCTTTCCGAGAGGTAGTGGAACAGGGGTTCCTGGAGACTGCGCCAGTAGCAGTCAATTAGTGCGGACTGTAGGTGGGAAAATCAGCTACTCTGTGGTGTGGCAGTTTTTCATCAGGCATCCGGAGGAGGTTCACATAGCCACATGCAAGATATGTCGGCAGAAGGTGAAGAGTGGCCAGGGTCCCAATGTCGGCACCACGGCCCTGCGTCAACACATGCTTCGCCACCATAAAGCGGCCTGGGAGAACCATGGCACCGGTGTAGTGGTCCAGCCTGCTGCATCACCCAGTGGCCAAACGCTCCCTCCTTCAGCCAGCCAAGGCTCCACCACCTCAGCCGAAGGGAGCTGTGTGTCAAACCCTCCTTCTGTCGCTCCAGATGCTCCTGCTGCTCCTGCTTTTAGTCAGCCATTCCGCCAACAATCCATCGGCGAAGCCATGTCCAAGAGACAACAGTATGCGCCCACTCATCCAACGGCACAGAAGTTGAATGTGCTCCTGTCCAAGTTGCTGGTGCTGCAGTCCCTCCCTTTTCAAGTGGTGGACTCGGCACCTTTCAGAGAATTGATGGCTTGTGCCGAGCCGAGGTGGAGAGTCCCAAGCCGTCATTGCTTTGCGAAGAAGGCAGTACCAGACCTGCATAAGTTTGTACAAGAGAAGGTGGGCCAGTCATTGAGCCTGTCGGTGTGTTCAAAAGTGCACGGCAGCGCCGACGTGTGGAGCTGTAACTACGGGCAGGGACAGTACTTGTCTTTTACGGCCCACTGGGTAAATGTGGTTCCTGCACAGCCAAAACAGCAACTTACAAAAGAGAACAGGGTGCACGCCCCTGGATGGAACCTGATGGATGAGATAGTGAAGAGCCCAATCAAAACGCACTCACCAATGCGAGTTGTGCGAGTGGAGGCACAACACTCAATGCGCTTGATAAGAAATCCTGTAATCGCGGCTGCTGCGGCTCCCAGCGTCCAGGCGCAAATATAGATAAATGGAGATCCAAGAAAGGGAGATGAATCGTGCTGCCACAAGAAGTATATATGGGCAAATGTATTGCACACAAAGGATCCACGCAACGCGTTTTAAAGCCATTCCGGCTTTTTCGTCAGGTGTCTGAACGGCTTTGAAACGCGTAGTGTGGATCCTTTGTGTGCAATAAATTTACCCATATATACTTCTTGTGGCAGCGCGATTCATCTCCCTTTCTTGGATCTCCATTTATCTACAACAGCAACTTGGACAGGTCAAAGCTCTTCCTCCTCCAAGCTCTCGCTCTCAGGCAGTTGTTCCTGTGACAGTGTGCGACTCCGCCTCCTCATCCTCCACCGTGTCCTTGGCCTCCACTGCACCAACAAATCTCGGTGGCCTTTTATCGTACCATGTGTGTAGGGCACGGCGGTGTCATGCTGCTCTTCACATGGTTTGCCTTGGCGAACGGAGTCAGACAGGGGAGGAACTGCTAAAAAAATTTCTGCAAGAAATCCGAGTATGGCTTACTCCACGAAATCTGGAAATGGGAACCATGGTGACCGACAACGGTAAGAACATTGTGTCCGCGCTGCAACAAGGAAGTGTGAAACGTGCACCCTGCATGGCACACGTGTTCAATCTGGTTGTCAAGTACTTCCTAATGTCCTATATTTATATCCTGTTTGGTTGATCTGATCTTTGTACTTGTACCTGCATGTGAACAGTGTTCTATTTCACCCGTTTAGTGTCTTGGCTCTCAGTTCTTCTGCTATCCCCTTCATCTCCTGTATTCTGCTGTATACTCCTATCATGCTCGTCTTGTTCATTTTACCATGTCTGACGTTTATCTGATATCTGGTTTAGTGAACTGTTTGTTAATTCACTATATTCTGTTCTGTTTATATTTTTCCCTGTTAGTATTTGTATTGTCTAGTAGGTTTCTGTTTCTGGCCTGTGACTATGTTTATTTGTATTTACGCCACTACACTTTAGCGCAGTAAGAGACCGGCTCCCAGTTGTTGTCTCACCGTTTAGGGTGAGTGGGCAAGTAGGCAGGGAGAGATGTTTTAGGGTCAGTTTAGGGCTCACTCTCCCTGTCCCCTGGTCGGTCCCTGACACATGGCCATCACTTGGGGGCCGACAGCAGAATACGCAGAGTAAAGATCCACACTTTAATGAATGTTCTTGTAATCTGACACATCCAGTGAGTGTAGGGTCACTACTCTTCGGAGTTCTTCCTTCCAATCCCAATGTACAGAAAATTAGATAGGGGAAATTCTTCTAGTTCAGCTGCACTGTTTTAACTACTTTTTTTTTGTAAGTTTTTACCGTTCCATTAATCTCACAACTTCTCTCAGCCTGTTCTGATGTCTCATATCAGCCCACACACACACACACTATATCCACCTCTATGGCTGGCGCTACCAACATGATTACCACCATCAGTCTACCACTATGCTCTGCCACTGCTTCCACCTCCTCCTCCTCCACCTCCTCCACACTCTAAAAACTGATTGTACTCAGATAACTTCTTTACATCGCAATCCTTCTACTAAGCACGCAGGGTGCAGTCTCCTCGGAGAAAAAGTGTAATCCAACTAGGGGGGCAACAAAAACAGATGATACAATACATGGACTAGAATTGCTTCTAAAACTGTGCCACATAATTGTAGAGAAAGAGGAATCTACTGAATCCTGGCACAACGTTCTCCTCCTGAGATGACCAAGAATGATCCAACCAATCCATAATGGTTCTTTCATTCCTAAAATAAACACATCCTCTGGAGATAGACAACTCTGGCTTGCTGATACTGCTAGTCCTATCAGGACCATGGCTGCTAGTGCTACTTGTACTGGGCCTCAGCAAATGGGTTGTGCCCATAGAGCTGGTAATGAAGCAAATTTGGCACAAATTAATTTTTTTTCTATCTTTTCCTAAAATATGATGACAAATCTCTCAAAATAATGGCCACTATTACTAACCCTAGAGATCCAAATGGTGAACCTGAAGATCTCACAGCATTATACACAATTTTTAGGTTAATCAGATTACTTTTGATTTATCTACATTTATTTGGACTGAGTCCTACCCGGAGCCGATTCTCATTTGGGGAAATTTGCTCATCGCTACTTCCCACCTGTCTCTAAAATCTCCCACAGCAGATGATTAGACAGCAGATAATTAGACAGCAGATGATTAGACAGCAGATGAATAGACTGCTATGAAAATTTCTGAGCTGCCCCTATGAATGGCATTCTTCACTAAGAATCCTGTTATTGGCCCCATACCCACAGGAATTATAGCCTGTGGGGCCAACTTTAGAAATGTCCTTAGGCATGGCGATAATGTGATACTCATGAAGCAGCAGGGACGTGGTGTACGCTATGTTTGGGTCATTGGCCTCCTGGGGATTGTTTACAGGTTTGTAGTTTGTAGCAGGTGTGACGTATAGGATTGGTCATTCGCTCTCCCTCTGACCCCAACACTGGAGTTTCCAGGAGACACAGATGACATCACTAATGTGTTCTTCACCGATACAACAAAACAGGATTCCATGCTGATCCTCATCCAGCCTTTTCCTGGCAAACATCTCTTGTCATGTATCTACTGTAGACGTGATGGAGACTCAGTCCACCCGACCTGTGTGACCTTCAATGAGAAGAGCTCTGCACGTTTTCCGAGAAGTCTTTGATGGTTTAGACAGGTCACATGCTGAGATGATTGACCTCATCCTACATGACAATGGTCATTACAATGAACTGATGGTTATCTCTATACTCCACTGAGGTAAACAAGCCTCACATGGAGAAGACCCATCTATATGGTGACGGGATGTTTAGTTGGTTATAAACACAGATATTTACTTATTTAATTTTAAGTCAAAATTGAGGTTTTGTACATTGTTTTTTTCTTTTTCTGGTGACAATGTTTAGAGTAGACATCAGATTCTTTCTCTTACAATTATTATTTTTATGGGAATTCTCCCTCTGACATCTCCGAATGGAATGGGAATTGAACAAGGAGGATTTTAATGTATTTTTTAAGATATTTTATTTTTATGAAAAAAATTTCTGATTATTTTAACATAAAGAGGTGTATGTGAAACCAAAAGGATGTAAATTAAACAAATCAGCTGCAGACTACAAAAGGGGTGTAACTTAAGACAAAGGGCTATAACTTAAAGTGGAAAACTTTTTTTTTTTAAATCCATTGGTATCAGAAAATTAAACAGATCTGTGAATTACTTCTACTAAAAAAACTTAATCCTTACAGTACTTATTAGCTGCTGAATACTACAGAGGAAATTATTTTCTGTTTGGAACACAGAGCTCTCTGCTGAATCATGAGCACAGTGCTCTCTACTGACATCTCTGTCCATTTTAAGAACTGTCCAGAGTAGGAGAAAATCCCCATAGCAAACCTCTCCTGCTCTGGAGAGTTCCTAAAATGGACAGAGGTGTCAGCAGAGGGCTCTGTGTTCCAAAAAGAAAATAATTTCCTCTGTAGTATTCAGCAGCTAATCAATACTGGAAGGATTAAGATTTTTTAATAGAAGTAATTTACAAATCTGTTTAACTTTCTTCCAACAGAGTACCCCTTTAACCCCTTAACGACCAAGGACGTATATTTACATCCTTGGCCTGCTCCCGCGATATAACTCGGGGTCACGCAGTGACTCTGTGTCATATCGGGTTGGTCCCAGCATGTAACTGAAGCCGGAACCCGGGGCTAATGGCGCACATCACCAATCGCGGTGCCGTGCACTATTAACCCTTTTGTCGCGAAGTTCAAAGTTGAAAGCCGAGCCTAAAACGAAAGTGAAAGCTTCCCAGCTGCTCAGTGGGGCTGATCGGGACCACCGCAGTGAAAATGTGGTGTCCCAATCAGCTGGGACACAAGCAGAGGTCCTCTAACCTTCCTCCAGCGTGTCCCTTCGGCGATTGCTTGCTTCAAGCCTGAGATGCAGGCTTGAGCAATCGAACGCCGATAACACTGATCAATGCAAAGCTATGGCTTTGCAGTGAACAGTGTAAGAGATCAGTGTGTGTAGTGTATGTTTCTAATGACTGATCAATATATTAATACTAAAATGCCATTGTTGCTGGAAAAATATCTGTTCCCTTACCCTTGAACCCAGATACATCAGAATGCTAAATGAGAAAAATTTCATCTTATCGCTTTGCCTGGAACTAAGACTAGAGCCTTGAGATGGAGACTATGGATACAAGACGTCTAAACATTGGACTTTGTGGAAAGATGCTGAAATCTTTAACGAAGAGGACTTGCAAGATAATGACTTATGCTACGCCACGCTCAAATGACCAATCAGCATATAGAACGATGCATCATTTTACCTTTCACCCTCCCCTTTTTCTCAGTTTGTAAAAACCAAATTTACTTCCTGTAATAAACAGAACTCCCTGGGGTACCGAGGAGGGAACCCATACCAACCTGGCCTGGTGTGAATTCTCTTGTGTCGGAAATTAGTACAGCGGTAGTCACTCACAGATTAAGGCCGCACATCAACTAATCCTTAACAGTTGGTGGCAGCGCGGGATGGCGGAACCACGCTCGAGGGAAGATACGAATCCGGTGGAGCGACACTTTGGGCCGCCCGAGGAAACCCATTATTTTACAAACTAGGGGAGCGATCAACCCCACGGAAAGCACGGCAAGTCTGCTGATTTTATAAATCTGTAGTCTTGCTTGTGTGTTTTTTTTGGGGTGGTTTTGGGTGGTCTGGATGGCCCAGGTCGACCCTCTGGATTTAACTCTTAGCGACAGAGATTTTTCCGCTGTGTTGTTTTCTTGTTCTCTTGTTTTTTAGTCGCTTGTGAATGACTGCTGCTTAGATATTGATATTTTGTAATGATGATGCCGTTAATGATGATATTAATGATGATGATTGTACTGCAGTAACGTATGGCTCATAACTTGTATATTAGTTGTATGTACGAGTTCCATATCTGAGGATATCTGATAGCTTTTTTATTGTACCAGTCATAGTAACATAGTAACATAGTTCATAAGGTTGAAAAAAGACCAAAGTCCATCAAGTTCAACCTATAACCCTAATGAGTCTCTACTGAGTTGATCCAGAGGAAGGCAAAAACCCTCATACTAGAGGTAAAAATTCCTTCCCGACTCCAAAAATGGCATCAGAATAAATCCCTGGATCAACGTTCTGTCCCTATAAATCTAGTATACATAACCAGTAATGTTATTATTCTCCAAAATTGTATCCAGACCCCTTTTATATTCTTTCACAGAGTTCCCCATGACACCTCCTCCAGGAGAGAATTCCACAGTCTCACTGCTCTTACAGTAAAGAACCCCCAGTCTGTGCTGGTGTAGAAACCTTCTTTCCTCTAGACGTAGAGGATGCCCCCTTGTTATATATACAGTCCTGGGTATAAATAGATCATGGAGAGATCTCTGTACTGTCCTGATATATTATATATATTATTAGGTCACCTCCTTGTTATAGATACAGTCCTGGGTATAAATAGATCATGGAGAGATCTCTGTACTGTCCTGATATATTATATATATTATTAGGTCACCTCCTTGTTATATATACAGTCCTGGGTATAAATAGATCATGGAGAGATCTCTGTACTGTCCTGATATATTATATATATTATTAGGTCACCTCCTTGTTATATATACAGTCCTGGGTATAAATAGATCATAGAGAGATCTCTGTACTGTCCTGATATATATATATATATATATATATATATATATATATATATATATATTATTAGGTCACCTCCTAGTAATATATACAGTCTTCGGGATTAAATAGATCATGGAGAGATCTCTGTACTGTCCTGATATATTATATATATATATATATATATATATATATATATATATATATATATTATTAGGTCACCTCCTTGTTATATATAGAGTCCTGGGTATAAATAGATCATGGAGAGATCTCTGTACTGTCCTGATATATTAAATATATTATTAGGTCACCTCCTTGTTATATATACAGTCCTGGGTATAAATAGATCATGGAGAGATCTCTGTACTGTCCTGATATATTATATATATTATTAGGTCACCTCCTTGTTATATATACAGACCTGGGTATAAATAGATCATGGAGAGATCTCTGTACTGTCCTGATATATTATATATATTATTAGGTCACTTCATTGTTATATATACAGTCCTGGGTATAAATAGATCATGGAGAGATCTCTGTACTGTCCTGATATATTATATATATTATTAGGTCCCCTCCTTGTTATATATACAGTCCTGGGTATAAAGAGATCATGGAGAGATCTCTGTACTGTTCTGATATATTATTTATATTATTAGGTCACCTCCTTGTTATATATACAGTCCTGGGTATAAATAGGTAATGGAGAGATCTCTGTACGGTCCCTGATATATTTATACATAGTTATTAGGTCGCCCCTAAGCCTTCTTTTTTCTAAACTAAATAACCCTAATTCTGATAATCTTTCTGGGTACTGTAGTCCTCCCATTCCCTGTATTACTCTGGTTGCCCGTCTTTGAACCCTCTCCAACTCCACTATATCTTTCTTGTACACTGGTGCCCAGTACTGTACACAGTATTCTATGTGTGGTCTGACCAGTACTGTACACAGTATTCCATGTGTGGTCTGACCAGTACTGTACACAGTATTCTATTTGTGGTCTGACCAGTACTGTACACAGTATTCTATGTGTAGTCTGACCAGTACTGTACACAGTATTCTATGTGTGGTCTGACCAGTACTGTACACAGTATTATATGTGTGGTCTGAACAGTACTGTACACAGTATTCTATGTGTGGTCTGACCAGTACTGTACACAGTATTCTATGTGTGGTCTGACCAGTACAGTACACAGTATTCTATGTGTGGTCTGACCAGTACTGTACACAGTATTCTATGTGTGGTCTGACCAGTACTGTGCACAGTATTCTATTTGTGGTCTGACCAGTACTGTACACAGTATTCTATGTGTGGTCTGACCAGTACTGTACACAGTATTCTATGTGTGGTCTGATCAGTACTGTACACAGTATTCTATGTGTGGTCTGACCAGTACTGTGCACAGTATTCTATGTGTGGTCTGACCAGTACTGTACACAGTATTCTATGTGTGGTCTGACCAGTACTGTACACAGTATTCTATGTGTGGTCTGACCAGTACTGTACACAGTATTCTATGTGTGGTCTGACCAGTACTGTACACAGTATTCTATGTGTGGTCTGACCAGTACAGTACACAGTATTCTATGTGTGGTCTGACCAGTACTGTACACAGTATTCTATGTGTGGTCTGACCAGTACTGTGCACAGTATTCTATTTGTGGTCTGATCAGTACTGTACACAGTATTCTATGTGTGGTCTGACCAGTACTGTGCACAGTATTCTATGTGTGGTCTGACCAGTACTGTACACAGTATTCTATGTGTGGTCTGACCAGTACTGTACACAGTATTCTATGTGTGGTCTGACCAGTACTGTACACAGTATTCTATGTGTGGTCTGACCAGTACTGTACACAGTATTCTATGTGTGGTCTGACCAGTACTGTACACAGTATTCTATGTGTGGTCTAACCAGTACTGTGCACAGTATTCCATGTGTGGTCTGACCAGTACTGTACAGAGTATTCTATTTGCGGTCTGACCAGTACTGTACACAGTATTCTATGTGTGGTCTGACCAGTACTGTACACAGTATTCTATGTGTGGTCTGACTAGTGATTTGGACAGCGGTATAATTATTTCCTTGTCGTGGGCATCTATGCCCCTATTGATGCCCCCCATGATTTTATTTGCCTTGGCAGCAGCTGCCCGACACTGGTGACTACAGCTAAATTTACTATCAACTAAGACTCCCAAGTACTTTTCCGCGTCAGTTGTCCCAAGCATTCTCCCATTGAATACATAATCCCAGCCCGGATTTTTCTTCCCCATGTGCATTACCTTACATTTATCAGTGTTGATCCTCATCTGCCACTTCCCAGCTCAAACCTCCAACCTATCCAGATCCATTTGTAACAGTGCACTGTTCTCTATAGTGTTATCTACTATATACAGTGCATTTTCCTCTTATGTGTTTACCGCTTTACAGAGATTAGTATCATCTGCAAAGATTGCTACTTTACTATTCAACCCCTCTACAAGGTAATTAATAAATATATTAAATAGAACAGGACCCAAGATGGACCCCTGTGGTACCCTGCTAGTAACAGTCACCCAATCAGAATAAGTACCATTAATAACCACCCTCTGTTTCCTTTCACTGAGCCAGTTACTTACCACTTACACACATCCTCCCCCAGCCCCATCCTTCTCATTTTATGCAACAACCTTTTATGTGGAACCATATCAAATGCTTTGGAAAAATCCAGATATACGAAATCCAGTGATTCCCCCTGGTCCAGTCTGGAGCTCACCTCCTCATAAAAGATGATCAGGTTAGTCTGACAGGACCAGTCTGTCATAAAGCCATGTGATATAGGGTCATGCATTTATTTTTATTAAGATACTTCAGAATTGCATTCCTTAGAAAACCCTCAAACAATTAACATACAACGGAGGTCAAACTAACAGGTCTATATTTCCCGGGGTCACCTTTTGATCCCTTCTTAAATATTGGCACCACATTTGCCATGCGTCAGTCCTGGGAACAGTCCCTGTTACTATAGAGTCCGGGAATATTAAAAATAGGGGTCTGTCTATCACATTACTTAATTCCTTTAGAACATGGGGGTGAATGCCATCTGGACCTGGTGATTTGTCTATTTTGATTTTTTGTAGGCAGCACTGTACTTCTTCCTGGGTTAGACAGGTGACCTGTACTTCTTCCTGGGTTTGACAGGTGACCTGTACTTCTTCCTGGGTTAGACAGGTGACCTGTACTTCTTCCTGGGTTAGACAGGTGACCTGTACTGGGGAGTTTACCTTATCTCGCTGTATTTCACCTGTCATTTCATTTTCCTCGGTGAATACAGTGGAGAAGAATTTGTTTAATATATTTGCTTTTTCCTGATCCCCGTTTATAATTTCTTCCTCATCATTTTTTAAAGGGCCCACATTTTTATTTTTGATCTTTTTGCTATTCATATAGTTAAAGAACATTTTGGGGTTAGTTTTACTCTCTTTGGCAATGAGTCTTTCTGTCTCTATTTTTGCGTTTTTTTATCAGTTTTTTACATATTTTACTTTTTTCTCTATAGCTTATTAATGCTTCCTCACTGTCGTCCTGTTTTAGTAGTTTAAATGCTTTATTTTTGTCATTTATTGCCCCCTTAACATTTTTGTTCATCCATATTGGTTTTCTTTTATTTCTGACCCTATTATTCCCATAAGGTTTATACATTTTACAGTGAAAGTCCTGTATACATATATTTTTTTTTTGTATTTAAAAACCTGACTTGGATGAAAAATGTAGAACTGTATTAAAATGTGTCATGTGTTAGTTGAGCTCTAATGTCTTATCTTCGAAGAAATGGGTGACTGAACTGTATGGCTGTGTGAGAAGTGTGTCTGTGTTAAGAATGTTCCTTGGTGGTTTTGTTATATGGTGGTTTGAGTGGACAAATGGCTGTGTGCAATGTGTTTAGGAAATTGGTGTTTTTTTTCCGGTGTGCAAGGGGTAGGAGTAGATTTTTGTAAATTGCTTGATAGGATTAGAGAGAGATTGTTATCATAAATAGAGATCCAACGGTTTGGTGGAAAAGCAGGCGATTTGTGAAGGGAAAAGCATGTGAAAATGAAGCTAGTTGAAAGTTTGGAATATCCTGATGGTTAATGGTTAGAGGTATTGATATACAGCCCTGTTATGTACAATATTTGTATACAGTTTTAAGCTGAAAAGCAAAGGGAAATGAATAAGGGGACTGCTGCTGTTTAGGAGGATGTTGCTGCAGAAGATGCAGACTCAAGGTGCTGGTTGAGCAGAGCTGGAAGTGTTTGTGTAAGTGTTATCATGGTTGAGGAATGTAGAAAAGTCCAATACATTTGTTGAAGTGATGAAACAGTGTTATTACTTCAGTGTTATTGTTCAGGAAAGTACTGAAGGTGTTAGGGGGGGAAACTTGGGGGTCCCCTGGATCAATGAGGGAGATGAGTGAATGGAATGCAGATAGTGTAGTGTTGAGCAGCATAGGCCATATTCACGAGCAACACTAATAATGTGTTATGACTCTGGGAAAGTTGGGTGTATGTAGCCGTGTGATGATGTTCATAAAGGGTTCTTGTGATAGAAAGTATGTTGTATATGTGTGATGTGTTTGATGAATCAGGAATGTATGGGAAATGACCAGTGAATGTTTCCTCTATGAAGTGGTTTGTGTTGTAATAAATTTTGGTGTCAGAAGTGGAGGATATCCGCGTGGTATTGATTGAACCGTTTGATGATATTTCATTCATTTCCTTGTCTTCACAGTTACACGGATGGGTGCCCTGCCAAAAAATGAAATGTATCAGAAAATGTGATTAATTGTCTGATTATATTACAGGAGTAACAAAAGACGAAGTTTGGGCAAGAAAAATAAAATGAGACAAAAGGAAAAAAGTGTGAATTCAGGTAGAAGAAACAGGCATGGTCGCACATCTACAATCTTGTATAATGATCTGATTGCTTCTCAGCATAATATCAAAAACTAACAGGTTGTTATTATACATTTTTGATCAAAAAGTACAAGCCCACTCGCCACGTCAAGGCCACCTATCCAGAGTGGGTCCCTAACGTCTCTAGCATAAAATGGCGTAGCACTGGGCAGCGACCACCACCGCCATGACACCAGTGCCCACGGGGGAACGACCCACTGGCAGAGCGGCCCCAATGCCACTCAAACCAGTCTATGTGTCGCACCTCCCCACAGACACTGCGCTCTGGTGTGGTGCTGTGCGGCGTCTGTTGCTGCCATGGCGCCGTGTCTGCGGTGAGGTGCGACTCATGGACTGGTTTGAGTGGCATTGGGGCCGCTCTGCCAGTGGGTTGTTCCCCCTGTGGGCACTGGTGTCGCAGCGGTGGTGGTCGCCGCCCAGTGCTACGCCATTTTATGCTAGGGACATTAGGGACCCACTCTAAATAGGTGGCCTTGACGTGGCGATTGGGCTTTGTACTTTTTGATCAAAACGTATATAATAACAACCTGTTAGTTTTTGATATTATGCTGAGAAGCAATCAGATCATTATACAAGATTGTAGATGTGCGACCATGTCTGTCTTCTACCTGAATTCACTAAAGGAAAAAGTGATCACTATGCAATTGATAAATGTTTAAAATCAGCTAATTTTTTCCTTCTTCCCCAAAAGAGCTCTACATATATTTTTCTTTTGCATTTTTTTTTTTTTTTGTGAGAATGTAAGCCATGTGTGTTATGTGGGCCCTGTGTGTTTTGTATTTCGGTATTGTTACATGTTACATGTGTCTTGTATGTCTCTTGTTGTAAAGTAGGGCAGAAATCCGGTGAGATGCTGGACACTCAAAAGTGGTTGAGAAATGAGAAAGTTTGAGGGAAAGCAGAGGGCCAGGCTCAAAGGGGCGGTGACTGGTGACACCGAGGTTTGGGAGGATTAAGGTGGGGTTTACAGGGAGGTTGACAGCCTCCTCTTCTGAAAAAATATGTTTATAGGACCTGCATATACAATGTGATATATACTTAGACTTTCTACATTGCATTTATTTGAATAACACCAATTTTGAATGGATAACCTTATAATGATATATATGTAATATTTTTTTCTCTCTCTTTGTCCTTCCTCTTTTTGTCAGCTTTGCTACTCTCAGATTATGATTAAAATTGTTTTGAACTTATGGGGTTAAGAATTCAAGAGCGATGATAAAAAAAAATAAAAAAAATCAGGGAATCCATGGTTAATGCTGAGTTATAAATGCAAGTTTGTTCCAAGTAATGTGAAGATGTAATACATAAGGCAGGATATATTGTGACCACACTCAGAATGAAGTTCTACTACAATAAACCACTCGATCTGCGCTGGTGGTTCAGGAAGCAGAGTTGAAGATATTCACTGATATATGTAAGATATTTGAAGGTATGACAATGAGTATGGGTACACTTTTATTGCCACCCACAAGTATGGGCCTATTGAAGTTAGGAAAGTTTTTTTTTTTAATCCTGGGGCGAACCAATTGGTAGTTGGCAATTCAAGTGTTCAAATCCAAGAGCGGCCTGAGGAAGTGGCCATCGTAAAGATAAAATCAACATGAAAGAAGCAGCCCCAAAAGCCAAGGGGACTGAATGGTAATGGAGGCTGCCAAGGCTGCAGTGCTCCTATCCTATCTCCCCACAACTATGGTACAAAGTGTACAAGTGGATGGGGAGGTTAGGTCTCTTGCAGGAACCGAGAGAGACCAATGGAAGAAGAAGAAGAAGAGAGGTAGTACAGGACAAAGACGGCATCTGAAAAGTTGGTAAGAAACTGTGTGTGCCAGCAGTCTTGTACCCCATGTCAACATACGGGGCCTCATATGCTAAACAGAAGGGATGTGTGTAGTAATGTCCGTAAATTGGGTGGCCTCAGGATTCAACAAGGCAAAAAGAGAGTTTATACAGACTTCATTATTTGCATCTGTTATGACTTAGGTAAAAAATAAAGGTACCCTACCAACACACTCCAGAACATCTTACCTGTCTCAGAGAATATGGGTAGACTTCATCTGACTGTCTAAGGTGGGAAACTATAAGTATATTCTTTGTCTGACTGTACTAAATTGTGCCTTGGACACAATGGAAATAAGTGTGTGAGGAAAAAATAGAGGTACATTGTAATATGTAGGAAGCCTATTGGGCTTAATTTGTGCGAGGGGGTGTGAATTCCCACGCCCTCTGCACCTACAGGCGGGGCCATGCAGGGGGCACCACTATAAAACGCCCCCGCAACAATACAGGCGGGGCGTGCGTGGTTTCCAGGTAGCGCATGTGGGTAAATCAGGAAGACAGCGTGTTGAAGCAGCAGCAGCTCTGGTTGAGGTAGGCCCGGTTTATCCCGGTACACTACCGTGCACTATTTTACGGGTCCTGCTGGCTTTTGCAGCCACCACCCGGTCCCCACAGCAGGTATTGTTTCATTGGTGTATCAGGGCGAGTCGGTCACCTGAACGGCTCCCGCGTGCTCCGCTCCTCGAGCCGGCCAGGTGACGCGAAGAGACTTCGGCCGGGTTCCCTGGCCCAGCAGCGGCCCGGCTCTCTTAATCCACCTTGGTTCCTGGGGACGTGGTCTCCTGGCCTCCCCCGTCCACATCCCGTGACTCTCGCAGCGGCCAAGGCAGCGCCGCCGGGTCGCGCGATGCGCACGGGGGCTCAAACTCAGCCCCTTCCCTTCATGCTCCCTCGTTGTATTCGTTCTGTAGGGCTGGGTACTGTTCTCCCCCCATGCTGGGGTCGCCTCCCTGCACTCCCGGGGTCCCGCTCCCTCCCGCCGGCCTCCGCTGCCGCTCCAGAGAGTCCGGTTCCCTCGGGCAACTGATGGTCCCACCCCTCTCACCTCTCCCGCTCTTCTCACCACTCCCGCTCCCGTCTGTAGGCCCGGCCTGGGGTGTGGAGTTCTCGCACCGGGCCTGATGCTCCATCCCTCACTCTGCTGCGTTCGCGCAGCGGCAGGGCTGTGGGGGCGGGGTTTCGCAGCCCCAGCGGAAGGCTCAACCCTTGACGCCGCCTCTCCTCATTCGCCGGAAGCGACCAGTCGGGGCATGGCGCTGGGGTCCGTCCTCCCGCCGGGCCTCGGTACCCGGCGTGTCTCGGACGCGACCGGGTGCCGGGGGAGTGGGGCTTCGGGGCTCCGGCGGTTGGAGCATGCATCTCCGGCGCAGCTTCGGGCATATAAATAAATCAATAAAAATAAAAACCTTGCAACTGGCCGGGCACTGTAAGCTGCTAGCGTGCCACCTTAAACCCCAGGTTGGTGGGGCTTCGACTGGTGGCTGCCAGGTACATTAACACAGGGGGTAGCTGGCCTCAACTTGGCATGCACCTCCGCCCCTCCCCCCCACTCACTCCTGTCCTGACACACTGCAACAAGCTCCCCAGCTGTGATCAGACCATCAAGGTCCATGCTCTGCCAGCAGCTGTTTCTCACACACTATTCTAATTAACCTCATACTGCTTGTTGCATTTCCTTGGTGTCATTCAGAACATTCATGTCAGGCGCTATTTCATGAGTTAGACAGTCCGTGCTGTCTTCTTGGTGTTTATACAGTGCACCGTGCAGTCACCCACAGCATTCATACCGCACAGTTTATAATAGCATTTCATATCGTGCAGTCACTCATGGCATACCGTGCAGTCACTCATAGCATTTCATACTGTGCAGTCATTCCTATCTCCATCGTGCATTCACACCGTTCAGTTGCTCACAGCATTTATACCGTGCAGTCGCTCATAGCATTTGTGCCGTGCAGTCACTCGTAGCATTATATTGTGCAGTCACTCGTAGCATTCATACCATGCAGTCGCTCGTAGCATTCGTGCTGTGTAGCCGCTCATAGCATCACACCGTATAGTAGCTCATAGCATCATACCACGCAGTCACCCATATCATTCATATCGTGCAGTCGCTCAGCACTCATACCGTGCAGTCACCCATACCAATCATACTGTGCAGTCTCTCCTAGCGTTCACGCCATGCAGTTACTCTTAGCACTTTCAGTCACTCATAGAAGGTATTCCACACGTAGCTTCACATGATTACATACGCTCATGGCTTTCGCACAGCACGCTACACGTACGGTACATACACTTATAACATTTTTCTGCCCCTACGTCATGTCAGTGTCATACCGCTCACAGCTTTATACTGCACGCACGCTCTAGCATTTACACAGCTTATAAACATTCATAATATTTATCCTGCATAACAGGCGCTCTTAGTGGCCATGTAGGCCATGGTGTTATGCAGTGTGCACAGCACGTCGTTTACTGTGCACACATGGTCAGGGTCACGTACAGCAAGTACACTCACGTCATTGTGTAGAATACTTACACTCACAGTGTCACACTCTGTGAGATCAGCTGTGGCATCGCGCACGGTACTTGCGCTCTTGGTGTCACTTACAGTGGGTACAGTCTGCTGTTGCATCTAATACACACGCTCAGTGTTGCACACAGTGGGTTCAGTTACATAGTATCACATACAGTACACACGCTCATACTGTTACATACAGGGGTTACAGTCACATTGTCGTATACAGCACATATGCTCATAATGTTATATGCAGCAAGTTTAGCTATAGTATGGTGTACAGTTCATAGGATAGTTTTTCATGCAGTGGGTACAGTTCCATCGTCGCACACAGCACATACGCTCATCACGCCACATACAGTGAGAACTGTCATAGTGCCGAATGCTCATACCATCAGCACCGCATTGTGCGTCCCATGGTCATACGGCACTCATGTGTGACGCTTCATCCATACACGTGCATATACGACTCCTCACTGTGTTACCACACACATGCTCATAGCCAGTACTGTCCATACACATAACATCACTCGCCATACACTGCACACACGCTCGTAGCTCCACACTGTACAGATATTCTCAGGTTGTACGGTACAATCACAAATAGTTACTCTGCTCTCACATCGGTACCGGCATTGGTCCCGTAGCTGACATGCCACACTCACGTTACCATAGTAACTGCTCAGTCACAGATTAAGCATCCGACGCTCACCAGTCACCTTCTAACTTGTCCTACAGCATACACTAGAATTGTTGTCGTTGACACGTTATTCTGCACATTGATACCACGACACAAGTAATGTACACCTGCTTCACCTGCCACGTTCTGCAGGAAAACACACCATTTATTTGTTGGGTTACCAAAGCCCCACAAGTGGCTTACCTTTTCAGCTTTCAGCTCAAGGTACATGGGGGAAAAAAAAAAAAGGAAAGTATGTACTTCACTACCCACTGATCCATGTTATTTTCACCACTCTTGTTTGCTTACCTCAGTCACTCGCTTCACAAACTGACGCTGCTACTGACACGTCTTCAGAGCCTCGCACGTCCTTTCACCCACCAAGTTCTTGAGGTCTGTCTCGCTTCAGTCGGGGTCCTGGTGAAGTCTGTTGTTCCTGACTCTGCTTCAGTGCAACATGACTCGATACACATATGACTCGACACTCCATGCATACATCATGTCAGGCACTAGGCTGCCATTCCCTCCCGGAAAATATGTACACTCTTAGGTATGTACTACAACACGTACCCACTGATCCATATTACTTTCACAACTCTTGCTTGCTTACCACAGTTACTTGCTTCACACGCTGACGCTGCTACTGACACCTCTTCAGAGCCTCGCGCGTCCTCTCACCCACCAAGTTCCTCAGGTCTGACTCGGTTCAATCGGGGTCCTGGTGAAGTCTGTTGTTCCTGACTCTGCTACAGTGCAATATGACTCGATACACATATGACTCGATACTCCATGCATACATCATGTCAGGCACTCGGCTGCCATTCACTCCCGCATTACAGAAAAGAAAAAAAATGAACTCAGGGGTTGCCTACCATCTCCACCTGCCACGCCTGCAGGGAGATTTATGGCTTAGTCAATGTTTCCCTAACACAGGTCCTAGTCTCAATTTCACAACTCATAGGTGGTTATTCCACTCATTAATCTGTTTTGTCCACTCATGTCAATGTCACGCCAACAGCCGTCATTTCCACAGACACGAGGATTACTCAAAGACCTGTCACGCCTACAGGTACGAGGTTCGAGTCAGACTGCCATTCCAGGCACAGCGGTTACGCAAAGACCTGTCAAATCCACAGGCACGAGGGTATGCGAGGCCTGTCAGACTACAGGTACGATAGTCACATAGAGGCCTCCCATATCCACAGGCATGAGGACATGCAAGACCTGTCTAAATCTACAGGTACGATAGTCACAAAGAGGTCAGTCATGTCTGCGGACACAGTGATTCTGTTGATGCCTGTCTGCAGGCATGAAAGTCCTTAGGCTTAATTGTTACTGAGATCTGTCGAGTCTGCAGGCACGATCAGGATGAAGAGGCCTGTCGTTCGCTGCAGGTCATTACTCCTGAGACCATATTCGTGACGGTATGTTGGCAGGTTAGAATATGGCTCACGGTACAGTCCAGTCAACTCTTCATTTCACTTAACTAACAATTAAGTTTTTGCCACTTATCAGCAGGGACAGGAGGACGTGTTATGCCCGACAAGCTCTATCGGTTTCCCTTTTCTGCAATTACCGCAGTGAGCATGTCAACATGAGCGAATCAGCTAGCACGTAGTCAGGTACCGTTCCAGTGCCGGGTCGGACGCAGTAGGCGTCACCACCATATCTTCTCAGTGTCAGGTACTGCCTCATGTGGTCGCCAGCCGGCAGGCACAACTCTCTTGGTTTCTTGAGTCTGGCAAGAGCAGTTTAGGGGAAGATAGATATGACTAGTTGTGTTGTTGGTTATTATGGTCAGGAATGTTGTTATTAATTCTACTTCTTGATTTTTTTGCCCACTATAGGCGTGCCCTCACTCGCGGTTATGGGCATAACTCAACTGCTTCGCCAGTCATTCTTATTTATATAGGTACATAGGTTGGTATGTAGGTGCAATCTTGAGTACGGAACAACTCTAACCGCTTGGTTAGTCAATGTATGGTTGCATAGTGGTGTATTCAGCGCTTGCCTCCACAAGCTCGAATGTAAGTCCTGAGCACAAGTAGGAAGCCTATTGGGCTGAATTTGTGCGAGGGGGCTTGAATTCCCATGCCCCCTGCACCTACAGGCGGGGCCATGCAGGGGGTACCACTATAAAACACCCCCGCAACAATACAGGCGGGGCGTACGTGGTTTCGAGGTACCATCCCAACCCTCCCTTATTTTATCAATTAACCATAGGGTATGCCCTCTATAGGCGTGCCCTCACTCGCGGTTATGGGCACAACTCAACCGCTTCGCCAGTCATTCTTATTTATATAGGTTTGTATGTACGTGCAATCTTGAATACGGAAAAACTCTAACCGCTTGGTAAGTCAATGTATGGTTGCATAGTGGTGTATTCAGCACTTGCCTCCACAAGCTCGAATGTAAGCCCTGAGCACAAATATATATTTTCCCTAAATAATTTCTGATGAAGGAAGCAGAGCTGTGTACTTAGGAGATGGAGGTCTATAAAATTGAGAGTTCGGATCACGCAGATAAGTGATAACTGACGGATTCGGTTCGTGCCTGAGGAATTGTTGATGTCTTTGTTTGTTGTATTTTTTCACCCCACCATGGACATAAAGCTACAGGTTAAAGTGAAGAAGCAGATATTAGCACTAGGGATGAGCAAATCGTATCTGACTAATCCAAATTCGTTACGAATTTCAGGAAAAATTTGATTTGCAAGGAATGCAAATATCGCCCCAATTCAATAGCGCCAATTGCTTCATTTAAACTCCATTTAGTGCGGTCCAGGCTCCAAGGCATCTAAAATGGCAGATCCACATGTGAGGACATGGGGCAAGGAATCCTGGGAAGGCAGGAACAAGGGTAGGCGGGATGACCCGCATGCAGCATCACATACAGCATGCAGCCTATCAGCAGCCAGTCACAGCCCTATATAATCGGCAGCCATATTGCAGCCAGTCAGTTCAGCCTTTCACTGCAGAGAGATGGATAGATAGGGACAGACAGCGCTGTGTGTTGCAGAGAAAACTTTTTTCCAGCAGCGATTCACCTTCTAGTCAAGTCAGCGTTCTGTTGCACAGAGAAAGGGACAGAGAGCAGTGTGTTTTGAACAGAAAAGCATTCTTACTGCAGCGATTCACCTCCCAGTCATTGTCTACAGCGTTCTATTACAGAGAGGGCAGTGTGTTGCACAGAACAGCAGCAATTCACCTCAAGCACACATCCTGCCTAGAAGCACTGATAGAGAAGGGAGAGGGATTAAGAGAGAAAGTGCAATTTTGGGTGTAGTACACAGCGACTGTGTGCTGCTGCACTAGTGTGTACTGCTCGTATTGTGCACAAATACTTTTTTAAGCATACTAAAGTGGTGTACTATTTTGTTCCTGTTAATCTGTTAGGGCCTAGATACTGTGAAAGGCCAGGCAAAAGTACTCACAGGCTGGTGTTGTACACAAATACTTTTTTAAGCGTAGTGGAGCGTATTGTACTCCCCTCATATATGCACTAAGTATGTCAGGCATAGAAGTTCCAGGATGTGCACAGAGGAGTGGCAGAGGCCTAAATTCATCAGGCAGACGTCGCAGCAGACTAGGGGCGAGTGGCAGCAGGAGTCGCAGCAAAAGGCCTGAGCTCCCGGTATCAGCTAGCAGTCGTGTCTCGACAAGCAACCCATCGGCCATCATCCATTGGTTAACACAGTCATCCACTTCATCACAATTGACATCTGACACCCCCAGTCAACAGTCGGTGGGTTCCTCAGACACAACCCTCAGTTGGCATGGCCCGGGAGAAGTCCCTGTCCTCCCATTGCCTCTCTCCTCTGCTGTTCTCTTCCCCGCAGAAGTATCTTATGCTGTGGGTTCAGCTCCACTATTTACTGAGGACAATCTAGAGGACAGTCAGCAGCTACTGCACATCCAATAATTGGAGGAGACATCCGCCGCTTCCTCCTCTAGGTGGGCAAGTAGTGATAAGGAGAGTGACGTGGGAGGCGGTGTTGTCAGGGTTCAGGCTCCTGAAGCAGACACTGTTGAGGAACCTGAGGAGGACATCATTGATGTGCAGACACAACTCTATGATGATGAAGCCAATCGCACTTGGGATCCAGATGCAGAAGGGACTTCATCAGGAGAAGAGGGTTGCAGGTTGCAATGAGGCAGCAGCTGAGCCAGAAAGGTGGTAGCATGTTGGCAGTCAACATGGTGGCAGAAGTGGAAAGTTTGCAGCCAAACAAGCTCGGGGTAGACAATCTGCTTCACGGCAGCCTACCTTCCTGGGAGTCAATATTAGAAGTAGAGCAGGAAAAAACCCTCAGGTATGGCGCTGCAGACTCTTGTAGACAGATGAGGCGGATGGCAAAGGTAATAGGAAAGTCCTCAGCAGGACATTTTATTAAAAAAACAATAAAATGGACAAGATTACGCGTTTCGGGAGGATCCCTCCCTTCCTCAGATCAGGATAAGGACAGTACAACAATAGCAGGTTTATATAGCCCAAAAATGGGCGCCAAAAACACATGGGAGGAGTAACAATCCAAACTTGAAAATCAAAGTACAGGAACAGAAACAGCACTTACATATAATATACAGTATGAATATACATTAGGAAGCAATACAATTACAAATTGTGGTAATATAAGGTCAGGTTATGTGTTGGACCATGACTAGCAACTGCTGGAGAATCGCAGTGGGCCGGAAGCTGTCAGCCGCAGCATGTGAACAGTGTAACCAAGGCACTTCCTGTGTGAGAAGCGCGTCAATAGCAGTGAGCTCTGAAGCCGGGCTGGTTGCCCTGGACGCGTTGCTATGCTAGGAGGTCACATGGTCAGCTCTCTACCAATCAGCTCTGAATGTGGTTTCTCCTTACTTGTGAAGGCTGTGAGGATCGTACTGGCAGAGGACACTGACAGGCTCCTATTCAGTGTGGGCTGTGCCATTATTATCTATATGCAAATAGTGCTGTCAGGGGATACTAGCTGCCTGGTCAGTGTGGGCTGTGAGCTGTGTATATATAAGGATCGTGCTGTCAGGGGATACTCGCTGCCTGGTCAGTGTGGGCTGTGAGCTGTGTATATATAAGGATCGTGCTGTCAGGGGATACTGGCTGCCTGGTCAGTGTGGGCTGTGAGCTGTGTATATATAAGGATCGTGCTGTCAGGGGATACTAGCTGCCTGGTCAGTGTGGGCTGTGAGCACTGTGTATATAAGGATCGTGCTGTCAGGGGATACTGGCAGCCTGGTCAGTGTGGGCTGTGAGCACTGTGTATATAAGGATCGTGCTGTCAGGGGATACTGGCAGCCTGGTCAGTGTGGGCTGTGTGAGCACTGTGTATATAAGGATCGTGCTGTCAGGGGATACTAGCTGCCTGGTCAGTGTGGGCTGTGTGAGCTGTATATATAAGGATCGTGCTGTCAGGGGATACTAGCTGCCTGGTCAGTGTGGGCTGTGTGAGCTGTGTATATATAAGGATCGTGCTGTCAGGGGATACTAGCTGCCTGGTCAGTGTGGGCTGTGAGCACTGTGTATATAAGGATCGTGCTGTCAGGGGATACTAGCTGCCTGGTCAGTGTGGGCTGTGAGCACTGTGTATATATAAGGATCGTGCTGTCAGGGGATACTAGCTGCCTGGTCAGTGTGGGCTGTGAGCTGTATATATAAGGATCGTGCTGTCAGGGGATACTAGCAGCCTGGTCAGTGTGGGCTGTGTGAGCTGTGTATATATAAGGATCGTGCTGTCAGGGGATACTAGCAGCCTGGTCAGTGTGGGCTGTGTGAGCTGTGTATATATAAGGATCGTGCTGTCAGGGGATACTAGCTGCCTGGTCAGTGTGGGCTGTGTATATAAGGATCGTGCTGTCAGGGGATACTAGCAGCCTGGTCAGTGTGGGCTGTGTGAGCTGTGTATATATAAGGATCGTGCTGTCAGGGGATACTAGCAGCCTGGTCAGTGTGGGCTGTGTGAGCTGTGTATATATAAGGATCGTGCTGTCAGGGGATACTAGCAGCCTGGTCAGTGTGGGCTGTGTATATAAGGATCGTGCTGTCAGGGGATACTAGCTGCCTGGTCAGTGTGGGCTGTGTGAGCTGTGTATATATAAGGATCGTGCTGTCAGGGGATACTAGCAGCCTGGTCAGTGTGGGCTGTGTGAGCTGTGTATATATAAGGATCGTGCTGTCAGGGGATACTAGCAGCCTGGTCAGTGTGGGCTGTGTGAGCTGTGTATATATAAGGATCGTGCTGTCAGGGGATACTAGCAGCCTGGTCAGTGTGGGCTGTGAGCACTGTGTATATAAGGATCGTGCTGTCAGGGGATACTAGCAGCCTGGTCAGTGTGGGCTGTGAGCACTGTGTATATATAAGGATCGTGCTGTCAGGGGATACTAGCTGCCTGGTCAGTGTGGGCTGTGTGAGCTGTGTATACATAAGGATCGTGCTGTCAGGGGATACTGGCAGCCTGGTCAGTGTGGGCTGTGAGCTGTGTATACATAAGGATCGTGCTGTCAGGGGATACTGGCAGCCTGGTCAGTGTGGGCTGTGAGCTGTGTATATAAGGATCGTGCTGTCAGGGGATACTAGCTGCCTGGTCAGTGTGGGCTGTGAGCACTGTGTATATAAGGATCGTGCTGTCAGGGGATACTAGCTGCCTGGTCAGTGTGGGCTGTGTGAGCTGTGTATATAAGGATCGTGCTGTCAGGGGATACTGGCAGCCTGGTCAGTGTGGGCTGTGAGCACTGTGTATATATAAGGATCGTGCTGTCAGGGGATACTGGCTGCCTGGTCAGTGTGGGCTGTGAGCACTGTGTATATATAAGGATCGTGCTGTCAGGGGATACTAGCTGCCTGGTCAGTGTGGGCTGTGAGCTGTGTATATAAGGATCGTGCTGTCAGGGGATACTGGCAGCCTGGTCAGTGTGGGCTGTGAGCACTGTGTATATAAGGATCGTGCTATCAGGGGATACTAGCTGCCTGGTCAGTGTGGGCTGTGAGCTGTGTATATAAGGATCGTGCTGTCAGGGGATACTAGCTGCCTGGTCAGTGTGGGCTGTGAGCACTGTATATATAAGGATCGTGCTGTCAGGGGATACTAGCTGCCTGGTCAGTGTGGGCTGTGAGCACTGTGTATATAAGGATCGTGCTGTCAGGGGATACTAGCTGCCTGGTCAGTGTGGGCTGTGAGCTGTATATATAAGGATCGTGCTGTCAGGGGATACTAGCAGCCTGGTCAGTGTGGGCTGTGTGAGCTGTGTATATATAAGGATCGTGCTGTCAGGGGATACTAGCAGCCTGGTCAGTGTGGGCTGTGTGAGCTGTGTATATATAAGGATCGTGCTGTCAGGGGATACTGGCAGCCTGGTCAGTGTGGGCTGTGTATATAAGGATCGTGCTGTCAGGGGATACTAGCAGCCTGGTCAGTGTGGGCTGTGTATATAAGGATCGTGCTGTCAGGGGATACTAGCAGCCTGGTCAGTGTGGGCTGTGTGAGCTGTGTATATATAAGGATCGTGCTGTCAGGGGATACTAGCAGCCTGGTCAGTGTGGGCTGTGTGAGCTGTGTATATATAAGGATCGTGCTGTCAGGGGATACTAGCTGCCTGGTCAGTGTGGGCTGTGTATATAAGGATCGTGCTGTCAGGGGATACTAGCAGCCTGGTCAGTGTGGGCTGTGTGAGCTGTGTATATATAAGGATCGTGCTGTCAGGGGATACTAGCAGCCTGGTCAGTGTGGGCTGTGTGAGCTGTGTATATATAAGGATCGTGCTGTCAGGGGATACTAGCAGCCTGGTCAGTGTGGGCTGTGTATATAAGGATCGTGCTGTCAGGGGATACTAGCTGCCTGGTCAGTGTGGGCTGTGTGAGCTGTGTATATATAAGGATCGTGCTGTCAGGGGATACTAGCAGCCTGGTCAGTGTGGGCTGTGTGAGCTGTGTATATATAAGGATCGTGCTGTCAGGGGATACTAGCAGCCTGGTCAGTGTGGGCTGTGTGAGCTGTGTATATATAAGGATCGTGCTGTCAGGGGATACTAGCAGCCTGGTCAGTGTGGGCTGTGAGCACTGTGTATATAAGGATCGTGCTGTCAGGGGATACTAGCAGCCTGGTCAGTGTGGGCTGTGAGCACTGTGTATATATAAGGATCGTGCTGTCAGGGGATACTAGCTGCCTGGTCAGTGTGGGCTGTGTGAGCTGTGTATATATAAGGATCGTGCTGTCAGGGGATACTGGCAGCCTGGTCAGTGTGGGCTGTGAGCTGTGTATACATAAGGATCGTGCTGTCAGGGGATACTGGCAGCCTGGTCAGTGTGGGCTGTGAGCTGTGTATATAAGGATCGTGCTGTCAGGGGATACTGGCAGCCTGGTCAGTGTGGGCTGTGAGCTGTGTATACATAAGGATCGTGCTGTCAGGGGATACTGGCAGCCTGGTCAGTGTGGGCTGTGAGCTGTGTATATAAGGATCGTGCTGTCAGGGGATACTAGCTGCCTGGTCAGTGTGGGCTGTGAGCACTGTGTATATAAGGATCGTGCTGTCAGGGGATACTAGCTGCCTGGTCAGTGTGGGCTGTGTGAGCTGTGTATATAAGGATCGTGCTGTCAGGGGATACTGGCAGCCTGGTCAGTGTGGGCTGTGAGCACTGTGTATATATAAGGATCGTGCTGTCAGGGGATACTGGCTGCCTGGTCAGTGTGGGCTGTGAGCACTGTGTATATATAAGGATCGTGCTGTCAGGGGATACTAGCTGCCTGGTCAGTGTGGGCTGTGAGCTGTGTATATAAGGATCGTGCTGTCAGGGGATACTGGCAGCCTGGTCAGTGTGGGCTGTGAGCACTGTGTATATAAGGATCGTGCTATCAGGGGATACTAGCTGCCTGGTCAGTGTGGGCTGTGAGCACTGTGTATATAAGGATCGTGCTGTCAGGGGATACTAGCTGCCTGGTCAGTGTGGGCTGTGAGCACTGTATATATAAGGATCGTGCTGTCAGGGGATACTAGCTGCCTGGTCAGTGTGGGCTGTGAGCACTGTGTATATAAGGATCGTGCTGTCAGGGGATACTAGCTGCCTGGTCAGTGTGGGCTGTGAGCTGTGTATATAAGGATCGTGCTGTCAGGGGATACTAGCAGCCTGGTCAGTGTGGGCTGTGAGCTGTGTATATAAGGATCGTGCTGTCAGGGGATACTAGCTGCCTGGTCAGTGTGGGCTGTGAGCTGTGTATATATAAGGATCGTGCTGTCAGGGGATACTAGCAGCCTGGTCAGTGTGGGCTGTGTGAGCTGTGTATATATAAGGATCGTGCTGTCAGGGGATACTAGCTGCCTGGTCAGTGTGGGCTGTGAGCTGTGTATATATAAGGATCGTGCTGTCAGGGGATACTAGCTGCCTGGTCAGTGTGGGCTGTGAGCACTGTGTATATAAGGATCGTGCTGTCAGGGGATACTAGCTGCCTGGTCAGTGTGGGCTGTGAGCTGTGTATATAAGGATCGTGCTGTCAGGGGATACTAGCTGCCTGGTCAGTGTGGGCTGTGAGCTGTATATATAAGGATCGTGCTGTCAGGGGATACTAGCTGCCTGGTCAGTGTGGGCTGTGAGCACTGTGTATATAAGGATCGTGCTGTCAGGGGATACTGACAGTCTCTTAGACACTTCAGGCTATGTGAATCCTGTGAGGATCGCACTGTTAGGGGATAAGCAGGCATGAGAGGGAGACAAGATGTTAATAGAGAACTATACAGGGATATTAGTCTGTTAATCAGTGCAGAGAAGAAGTAAGCACTGCCTGTATAGTGATCACATTGTAAGGGGGAGACTCACATTGTCATAGGTAAAGATGAAGGTGATATGTAAAAGAGGACATGCTGGTGTGGTATTATGATGTGTAACAGCATGGTATAGTATAACCAGGTATTTCACCTTCCTGGGAGGTAGTGAAACAGGGGTTCCTGGAGTTAGTGGCAATAGCAGTCAATCAGTGCGGACTGTGGGTGGGAAAATCAGCGGTGGCAGCGGTGGCGGCGGTGAGGCAGTTTTTCATCAAACATCCGGATGTGGTTAACCTGGCCACATGCAAGATGTGTCGGCAGAAGGTGAAGCACGGCCCTGCATCAAAATGTGCAGCGTCACCATAAAGAGGCCTGGGAGAACCGTGGCTCCGATGTAGTGGTCCAGCCTGCTGCATCACCCAGTGGCACGCAGCTCTCTGTTTCAGCTAGCCAAGGCTCCACCACCTCAGCCGAAGGGAGCTGTGTGTTATACCCTCCTTCTGTTTCTCCAGATGCTCCTGCTCATCCTACTTCGAGTCAGTCATTCCGCCAGCAATTCATGAACGAAGCCATGTCCAAGAGACAACAGTATGCGCCCACACATTAAATGGCGCAGAAGCTGAATGTGCTCCTGTCCAAGTTGATGTGCTCCTTTTCAAGTGGTGGACTCTACACCTTTCAGAGAACTGATGACTTGTGCCGAGCCAAGGTGGAGAGTCCCAAGCCGTCATTTCTTTGTAAAGAAGGCAGTACCAGCAGTGCACAATTTTGTGGAAGAGAAGGTGGTCCAGTCCTTGAGCCTGTCGGTGTGTACCAAAGTGCACGGCATCGCCAATGTCTGGAGCTGTAACTACGGTCAGGGACAATACATGTCTGTTACGCCTAGCGTTCCGGGTCCCCGCTCCTCCCCGGAGCGCTTACGGCGTCTCTCTCTCCGCAGCGCCCCGGTCGGTCCCGCTGACCGGGAGCGCTGCACTGTCATGGCCGTCGGGGATGCGATTCGCACAGCGGGACGCGCCCGCTCGCGAATCGCATCCCAGGTCACTTACCCGTCCCGGTCCCCTGCTGTCATGTGCTGGCGCGCGCGGCTCCGCTCTCTAGGGCGCGCGCGCGTCAGCTCTCTGAGACTTAAAGGGCCAGTGCACCAATGATTGGTGCCTGGCCCAATTAGCTTAATTGGCTTCCACCTGCTCCCAGACTATATCTGATCACTGCCCCTGCACTCCCCTGCCGGATCTTGTTGCCTTAGAGCCTAGTGAAAGCGTTACTGTGTTTGTCCATACTGTGTACTTGACCTCCTGCTATTGCCTTATTGACTACGATTCTTGCTGCCTGCCCCGACCTTCTGCTACGTCCGACCTTGCTTCTGTCTACTCCCTTGTACCGCGCCTATCTTCAGCAGTCAGAGAGGTTGAGCCGTTGCTAGTGGATACGACCTGGTCACTACCACCGCAGCAAGACCATCCCGCTTTGCGGCGGGCTCTGGTGAACACCAGTAGTGACTTAGAACCGGTCCACTAGCACGGTCCACGCCAATCCCTCTCTGGCACAGAGGATCCACCTCCTGCCAGCCGGCATCGTGACAATGTCCTTTACAGCCCACTGGGTGAATGTTTTTCCTGCACAGCCACAACAGCAACTTGGACAGGTCACAACGCTTCCTCCTCCACGCTCTCAGGCCATTGGTCCTGTGACAGTGTGTGACTCCGCCTTTTCATCCTTCACTGTGTCCTCAGCCTCCACTGCCAAGACAAGTATCAGTGGCCCTTTAGCATACCATGTGTGGAGGGCACGGCGGTGTCACGCTCATCTTCACATGGTTTGCCTTGGCGAATGGAGTCACACAGGGGAGGAATTGCTAAAAGTCATTCATGAAGAAATTGGAGCATGGCTTACTCCACGAAAACTGAAAATGGGAACCATGGTGACCGACAACGCAAAGAACATCTTGTCTGCGCTGCAACAAGGAAGCCTGAAAAATGTGCCATGCATGGCACACGTGTTCAATCTGGTTGTGAAGCAGTTCCTGAAGTTTTCCCCCCATCTGCAAGACATCCTAACAATGGGAAGGAAACTTTGCATGCACTTCAGCCACACGTACACCGCAAAGCACACCCTCCTTGAGCTGCAGTGTCAGAACGTCATCCCCCAACATAGTCTCATTTGCGACGTTTCCACACGTTGGAATTCCACCCTCCATATGTTGGACCGACTAAACGAACAGAGAAAAGCCATCACCGATTTCCAAGCGGATAGGGGTACTCCCCTGTGCAAATTCAATGTCAACCAGTGGCAGCTCATACGTGACACCTGCCATTTGCTTAGGCCCTTTGAGGAGGCCACATTATTAGTCAGTTACCAGGATTATCGGATGAACAACATCATTCCACTGCTTCATCTACAACAACAAGTGTTGGAAACAATGGTTGGTCAGGGCACTGGAGACGTGGTCACTGCCGCATGAACCCTGTGCGGGCTGAACTGGATTAGGACGAGGAGGAAGGGGAGGGACACGAGGTTTTTAGGTTTCATGAGATGGGCGGTTTTTCTTGTAATCTGACAGGAGAGGAGGAGCAGGAGCATCCAGAGGAGCTAGAGGGTTATGAGTGTGGTAGCCCTTGGGGGGTGTATGATAGTTGGGGTGTTGTTTTGGTAGATGAGGGGTTAAGGTTAACCCTAGTTTGTGACTCCTAGCTGAGGGCTAGTATGCTGAGGTAATTCTCCGGCCTATCGCTGCCCTTCCCAGTAACGATAGGTGCATATATAAAATGACTAAAGGTCCACAAGGTACTTGAACTTGGATAACTTTACTTAAATGCTTGCGGTACATCCAATGAACAGTAACAGTCTCAAGAATACAGTCTCTATCTAGTGCAATGACTGACAGTTGTTGCGGACCTTGACTTCTCATAAAAGTCTCTGAATTAGGGAATATTGCGAAGATCTGTCCGGATTTAGAGGATAGATAAGGTCCGGTGATCTTGCAGAGTGTTTAGGGATTGACACACTCACAATTTAGCATATATCAGCCATCGCCGCAAGGCTCAGGCCTAAACTCACTGATGACAGAAGCGCAGATCCTTCTCCATCAACAGCCCACGAGGAAAGAGAGTGAGCAATGGCCGCCGCTCCCTTATATGGGCAGGGCCGTTTTTACTGGTCCAATCAACTGTCACTCACCCAGTGATGGGAGATAAACGGCACAGGGACCTCCAAAGGTCCTCAAGCATAAAACCATAGAGTTCACCCGGTCACGTGACCCGCAGGTCCTGTTACGCTATGCATAGGTAATTAACCATTTATATACACTTCATGAATGACAATCCTATATATATATACAAATCCTGAAGAATTATTAGATAACTAATACCTAGATGAGATGTGACTAGGGGCGGGCTAATTAAGAAGAACCCCGATGCCCTAGGGACTCTGGCTATAGGGACTTATATACAAAGGTACCGGATAGGATGCGGTACCGGGACACCACATGAGGAAGGCGAGACAGAGGACCCAGACATACCGTGGCAGTATGCAGTGGAGATGAAGGCAGGGAGTCCCTCCTTGCTTGCGTAGTGACCGCCGAATTGTCACTATTCATCAGAAGGATGACTTATGGCTCTCTACCTTATTGGACCCTCGCTACCCCCACAAAATGGGGGCCTTTTTCACACCCACTGAGAGGGAGGACAAACTGACCTACTACAGAGACATCCTACATAGTCAGTTGGCCGATGCTTATCTGCGCCATCGTCCATCCTCTCGCAGGTCTGACTCGGGGGGCCCCCTACGCTCACCTTCCACTGCCATGGCTGTTGGGGAGGGGTGAGGTGGCAGGAGCAATACCAGCCCCATCAGCAGCAGCCTGAGTCTACAGTCGCTGATTTATTTATTTTATTTATTTATATGGCGCCTACAGATTCCGCAGCGCCTACAATTATGGGGTACAAACAAAGACAAGTATCAGACATAATATTACACAATAACTATTCAAACAAGAGGTGTGGGGATATGTTGAGGATATGTTGGGGATATGTTGGGGATATGTTGGGGATATGTTGGGGATATGTTGAGGATATGTTGGGGATATGTTGAGGATATGTTGGGGATATGTTTGGGATATGTTGAGAATATGTTGAGGCCAATTAGAGAATGCTATAGGCCTGTCTGAAGAGATGTGTTTTTAGGCCACATTTGAAACTATGGATGTTGTTGTTGAGTCTGAGGGCTTGAGGGATAGCATTCCAGAGAACCGGTGCAGCACGAGTGAAGTCTTGGAGACGGGAGTGAGAAGTTCGGATTATAGAAGATGTTAGTGTGAGATCAGTGCACATCGGAGAGAACGTGTAGGATGATAGACAGAGATGAGAGAGGAGATGTAGGGAGGGGCAGCATTGTGGAGAGCTTTGTGTGTGAGACTGAGGATTTTGTACTGTACTCTGGACTGAATTGGTAACCAGTGTAGTGACTGGCACAGGGAGGAGGAGTCAGTGTAGCGGCTGGAGAGGAAGATGAGTCTGGCTGTGGCATTAAGGATGGACTGGAGAGGAGAGAGTTTGGAGAAAGGAAGGCCTATTAGTAAAGAGTTACAGTAGTAGGGGGGAGGTGTTGTCAAATACTGATACAGAAGGTAAATGGGACATCTTTAAATCAACTCTAAATAACTATACATCTAAATATATACCAAAGGGGAACAAATATAAAAGATTAAAACTAAATCCTACATGGCTGAAAAATGAGGTTAAAAGAGCAATAAACAACAAAAAAATAGCCTTCAAAAAATTCAAATCTGATGGGTCAGCGATAACATTTATACAGTACAAGGAGCTTAATAGAATCTGTAAAAATGTAATAAAAACAGCAAAAATTCAAAATGAGAGACAGGTGGCCAAAGAAAGCAAAACTAATCCTAAATATTTTTTTAGATATATAAATACAAAAAAACCAAGGACAGAGCATGTAGGACCCCTTAATAATGATAATGGGGAGGTTGTCACGGGCGATCAAGAGAAGGCGGAGCTACTGAATGGGTTCTTTAGTTCTGTATATACTATGGAAGAAGGAGCTGACATTGGCCAGGTCAGTGCTGGTAACACATCATATAATGTATTGAACTGGCTTAATGTAGAGATGGTACAAGGTAAGTTAAGTAAAGTAAATGTAAGCAA
Source organism: Hyla sarda (assembly GCF_029499605.1). Taxonomy (NCBI): domain Eukaryota; kingdom Metazoa; phylum Chordata; class Amphibia; order Anura; family Hylidae; genus Hyla; species Hyla sarda. Next base: position 229,932,060 of record NC_079196.1, read on the forward strand.
ATCTCCAGGGCCGGATGGACTACACCCAAGAGTTCTTAGAGAGGTAAGTTCAGTAATATCTGTACCCTTGTTCATGATATTTAGAGATTCTCTGGTGTCTGGTATTGTGCCAAGGGACTGGCGTAAGGCTAATGTGGTACCAATCTTCAAGAAGGGCTCTAGGTCTTCGCCAGGCAATTATAGACCGGTAAGTCAAATGTGCATTGTGGGTAAATTGTTTGAAGTACTTATAAGGGATTACATACAGGAATACATAGGGGATAATAGTATTATAAGTGATAGCCAGCATGGGTTTACTAAGGATAGAAGTTGTCAAACCAATCTAATTTGCTTTCATGAAGAGGTGAGTAGAAGCCTTGACTGAGGAATGGCTGTGGATATATAGAGGGGGGCTATGTATATAGAGGGGGGCTGTGTATATAGAGGAATGGCTGTGGATATAGTGTTTCTGGATTTTGCCAAAGCGTTTGATACTGTCCCTCACAGACGTCTGACAGGTAAGTTAAGGTCCTTGGGCTTGGAAACTTTAGTTTGTAACTGGATTGAACACTGGCTCATGGATCGCACCCAGAGAGTGGTGGTCAATGATTCGTACTCTGATTGGTCCCCGGTTATTAGTGGTGTACCCCAAGGTTCAGTACTGGGCCCGCTGCTGTTTAATTTATTTATCAATGATATAGAGGATGGTATTAACAGCTCTGTTTCTATCTTTGCAGATGACACCAAGCTTTGTAGCACGGTACAGTCTATAGAGGATGTGTATATAGAGGGGGGCTGTGTATATATAGAGGATGTGCATAAGTTACAAGATGACTTGGATAGACTAAGTGTCTGGGCATCCACTTGGCAAATGAGGTTCAATGTGGATAAATGTAAAGTTATGCATCTGGGTACTAATAACCTGCATGCGTCGTATGTCTTAGGGGGGCTGTGTATATAGAGGGGGGCTGTGTATATAGAGGGGGGGCTGTGTATATAGAGGGGGGGCTGTGTATATATAGAGGGGGCTGTGTATATAGAGGGGGGGCTGTGTATATAGAGGGGGGCTGTGTATATAGAGGGGGGCTGTGTATACTAATAACCTGCAGCATCGTATGTCTTAGGGGGGATTAAACTGGCAGAGTCACTGGTAGAGAAGGATCTGGGTGTACTTGTAGATCACAGACTACAGAATAGCATGCAATGTCAGGCTGCTGCTTCCAAAGCCGGCAGGATATTGTCATGTATCAAAAAAGGCATGGACTCAAGGGACAGGGACATAATACTCCCCCTTTATAAAGCATTGGTACGGCCTCACCTGGAATATGCTGTTCAGTTTTGGTCGCCTGTTCATAAAAGGGACACTGCGGAGTTGGAAAGGGTGCAGAGACGCGCGACTAAACTAATATGGGGCATGGAACATCTTAGCTATGAGGAGCGATTAAAGGAGTTACAATTGTTTAGTCTTGAGAAGAGACGTTTAAGGGGGGATATGATAAACGTATATAAGTATATAAATGGCCCATACAAAAAATATGGAGAAAAACTGTTCCAGGTTAAACCCCCCCAAAGGACGAGGGGGCACTCCCTCCGTCTGGAGAAGAAAAGGTTTAGTCTAAAGGGGCGACACGCCTTCTTTACCGTGAGGACTGTGAATTTATGGAACGGTCTACCTCAGGAACTGGTCACAGCAGGAACAATTAACAGCTTTAAAACAGGGTTAGATACATTCCTGGAACAAAATAACATTAATGCTTACTACATCCCTTTCCCTTATCCCCTTACACCCTTCCCTTCAATCCCCTGGTTGGACTTGATGGACGTATGTCTTTTTTCAACCATACTAACTATGTAACTATGTAGTCGAGGCGGGAGTGAATCAAAGCAATAATGAGAGTGTTAGCAGTTTCAGTAGTGAGAAATGGGCGGATTCTGGAAATGTTTTTGAGATGCAGGTGACAAGAACGTGGAAGAGACTGAATATGGGGAGTGAAAGACAGATCAGAGTCAAGTATAACTCCAAGACAGCGAGCCTGCTGCCCGGGAGTTATGGTAGTACCACATACCGAGATGGAAATGTCAGGGTTAGGTACAGTATCAGTTGATGGAGAAAAAACAAGAAGTTCTGTTTTAGAAAGATTTAGTTTCAGATATAAAGAGGACATGATGTCTGAGATGGCAGAGAGACAGTCACTGGTATTCTGTAGGAGTGCAGGGGTGATGTTGGAGGAAGAGGTATAGAGTTGGGTGTCATCAGCGTAGAGGTGGTACTGGAAACCAAATCTACTGATTGTTTTTCCAATGGGGGATGTGTAGAGTGAAAAGAGTAGAGGACCCGGGACCGATCCCTGGGGAACCCAGACAGCAAGGGGAAGAGGAGAAGAAGTAGAGACAGAAAACGAGATGCTAAAGGAGCGGCTAGAGAGATAGGAGGAAAACCAGGTGAGAGTAGAGTCCTTGAGACCGATGGAGCGGAGACTACTGAGGAGGAGTTGGTGATCCACAGTGTCAAAAGCCGCAGACAGGTCCAAGAGAATCAGTAAAGAGAAATTGCCATTTGATTTGGCCGTCAGAATATCGTTAGGGACTTTGGTTAGGGCCATTTCTGTGGAGTGAAGGGAGTGGAAACCAGACTGTAAGGGGTGAAGGAGAGAGTTCTCGGAGAGATAGCGGATAAGGCGGGAGTAGACCAAGGAGTTTGGAGATAAAGGGGAGATTTGAGACAGGTTGATAGTTTGCTGCACAGGACGGGTCCAGAGATGGTTTTTTCAATAGTGGGGTTATGATAGAGTGTTTGAAGGAGGAGGGAAATACCCCAGAAGAGAGGAAGAGGTGAAAGATTTTAGTTAGGTGACAGCTGATAGCAGGAGAGAGAGACTGGATGAGGTGTGAAGGTATGGGGTCACTAGAGCAGGTAGTGGGGCGGGCGGAGGAGAGGAGCCTGGAAACCTCATCCTCCGTTACAGGCTCAAAAACTGAGAGTGATGAAGAGGAGACGTGGCTGGGAATTGGATCAGAACTTTTAGGGGACTGGGAGAGGATTTCATCACGAATGTCATCGACTTTTAGTTTTGAAGTATTTGGCCAAGTCTTCAGCACAGAGATCAGTGATTGGGGTCTGTACTTTAGGCCGAAGGAGAGAGTTGAACGTGTCAAAAAGGCATATTGGGTTGTTAGACAGAGAGGAGATGAGGGAGGTAAAATATGTTTGTTTGTTTGGAAGAGCGGAGTAATAGGATTTAAGCAGGAATTTATAGTGCAGATAGTCTGAAGAAGTCTTAGTTTTCCTCCAAAGCATATCTAGAGCATCGCCTGAGAAAGCGGGTTGTTAGCGTGTGCCAGGGTTGCTGCCGTCTGTGTCTGGAGGTTCGTGTTTTAGAGGGTGCCATTTGATCCAGGGTAGACTTTAGGGTGTCATGGTAATGTTTGGCTGCTAGATTAGGGCAGGAGAGAGAAGATATTGGTGATAGTGAAGATTGTAGAATGTCTATAAATTGATTGGTGTTTATGGCCCGCAGGTTTCTTTAAGTGTACAAGGTTGGAGTGTCCAGAAGAGGATAGGAGTTACTGATAGAGAAAGAGAGAAGGTTGTGGTCAGAGAGGAGAAGGAGAATTAGTGAATTTAGAGACAGAGCAAAGTCTAGAGAAGATCAAGTCCAGTGTATTCCCATCCTTGTGTGTGGGAGAGTCAGTAAGCTGTGAAAGGGCATAGGAGGAGGTTAGAGACAGAGGCCGAGAGGCAGAAGAGGAGATTGGGGTATCAATGGGGATATTAAAATCACCCATGATGAGTGTAGGTGTTTCTGAGGAAAGAAAGTGAGGGAGCCAGGTGGCAAAATGATCCAGGAACATTTGGGGAGAACCAGGAGGACGATAGATGACCGCCACTCTGAGAGACAATGGGCGGAAGAGCCTGAGGGTGTGGACCTCAAAAGAGGGAAACGTGAGTGAGGGTAATGGGGGGATGACTTGAAAAGTGCATTGTGGGGCTAGAAGCACCCCAACTCCTCCACCATGCCTGGTGTCAGATCTAGGGGTATGGGAAAAGTGAAGGTCACCATAAGATAAAGCAGCGAGAGAAGCAGTGTCAGAAGGTTGTATCCATGTTTCTGTGAGAGCCAGCAGATTAAGAGAATTAGTGAGAAATAAGTCATGAATCTGGGTGAGCTTATTGCACACAGATCGAGAGTTTAGGAGAGCGCAGTTAAAGTTTGTAGTGGTTCCGCAAGAGGCAGGTAGTGTAGAGCAAGTATTAGTGAAAGGTGGGTCAGGGTTAGGAGCAATGTCCCCAGCAGCTAAAAGCAGAAGAAAGAGGGAGAGCAGATGGCTGGGTGAAGTGATGGAGCGACTTCTGTGCTGTACCATGGAATGAGGTGACTTTGGGTGGTTTATGATGGTGAGCAGTGCATGTGAGCAATACACAGGTGAGGGAAGGAGACATGGACAGATGTATATAGAGTCCACCGGAGAAATCGGTAGGGGATATAAGAGAAAATGTATCGCAATGATGTAAGTAATAAGTGAGTGCATGTTTGTTTGTTTTTTCTGAAAAAGAGTGACTTACTTTTTTCACTAATGTAGAGCGCGAATATTCGAAATGCGAATTTGTATCGCGAATATCGGCACATGGCAATTTTGCGAATATTTAGAATATATTGATATATTAGTGATGACGAATATTCTTTTTTTTATGCAAATTTGTATGCAAATATTTAGGAGTATATCAGCACTTCCGGATTGGACACTGATCCCTCCCTTCTTTTACGTGAAATATATAATTGCACTTGCGCACTATGCAAAATTCATTATGAATTTTCGTATGGAAAAGAAAGAGCAAACATAGCGAATATGCAAATTTCGCTAACATGGGACGAATATTTGTCCATATATTCGTGAAATATTGCAAATTTGAATATGGCCCCTTCCGGTCATCAGTATTCTTCATCCGTACAGTGAAGCAACTCATCAGCAGCAGGTTGATCTGGAGCAGGACCTGAGCCAGCAGGTGGTGGCATACCTTGACATGACCCTGCCAACACACCTTGAAATCCGCTGGACTTCTGGGCAGCCAAACTTGATTTGTGGCCACAACTAGCAGAGTTTGCCCTGGAAAAACTGTCCTGCCCGGCCAGTAGTGTGCCATCAGAGCGGGTGTTTAGTGCGGCCGGGGCCATAGTCACCCCAAGTAGAACTTGTCCGTCCACGAAAAATGTGTAGTGACTGACGTTTGTCAAGATGAATCAGGGATGGATCAGCCAGGATTTCCAGCCACCAATGCCTGATGCATCAGAGTAGATTGACCATGCCACACCAACACTTCTCAAATATGGATAGTGCAAAACATTTTTAAAGCGCTGCTCCCCAGTTACAGACATTCCAAGAATTTAGCATTAGCTAAAACCTAACTTTTCTTAGGATAAAATATATGCAAAAAATATGTGCAAAAAACACTGACACCACACCACCAAGTATTGATGCGATGCAAAGGGAACAACGTATGGTCCATTGTAACTGGTGGGGGTAAGGCCCTACTCTCGCATTATTAATTCCCTTCTTTGAGAGTTTTACTCGCCCCAAAATGGGCGGCCTCACACAGGAACCTCTCCCAATTTCCACCTACAAACACTGCCATTTCCCATGGATTTTAGGTGTAAATAGGGAGAGGTTCCTGTGTGGGGCCGCCCTTTTTAATGTGAGTAACACTTGCCAAGAAGGGAATTAATAGGACGAGATTAGGGCCTTACAGGGCAAGATTTTACCCCACCTGCTACAATGGACCATACGTTGTTCCCTTCCACCTTTTCGAGGAAAGTGTTACTCATCTTAAAAAGGGCGGCCCCACACAGGAACCAATCCCTTTTTCCACCTAAAAACCCTGGGAAATGGCAGTGATTGTAGGTGGAAATAGGGAGAGGTTCCTTTGTGGGGCCGCCCTTTTTAGGGCGAGTAACACTTGCTAAGAATTAATAATGTGAGAGTAGGGCCTTACAGGGGAAGTTTTTACCCCCCACTAGTTACAATGGACCATACGTTGTTCCCTTCCAGCTTTTAGAGGTCTTTGCATCATATCAATACTTGGTGGTGTAGGTGGCACATGGTGTTTTTTCCACACCTTTCCTTTGGTTTGATTTAAAAAAAATTTGGGGCCATATATTTTATCCTAAGCATATTATTAAAAGTTAAGTTTTACGTAATGCATATCCTCAACACTTTTACAAAAGAGACTGTTTTCTTCTGCCTACCTGCCACATCTACTATTCTGATCCTGCCACCCGCCTGATGCCACACATCTGATGCCAAGTTCTCCTTTTTTCAGGCACCTTTGTCACCAGGTACTGGTATTACTACCCACTGCCCCACTGTCACTGGGTCACTTTCAGGACTCATTCAGCCACTATATGGTCAGCTCGATGCTCCCCAGAATGGGTACTCCAAAAATTACAATAAATTCAAATTAAATAAAAATTACATTAAAAAATCACTTTATTTTCTTTAATTTTCATTCCATATGGTCTCCCTGCTGCCACATCCAGACGCTTTGCGGCAGTGATTCTAATAGTGAAGCCTGTAATCTGCATGTTATACTGGATAACAGTTTTATTTCGCTAACACAGAACACTCCCTATGCGTGTTAGGACAAGGCAAAGTGTTCTACACCCCTATTGAGGCTCTCTGTAGGCTAGAAATAGCAGTTTTTACTAGAGATTCACAGCGAATAAATTTGAAAAGAAACACATTTTTGGGGAGAATTCGGCGAATCGTCCGAATCAAATCTTTCAAAAATTCGCTCATCTCTAACAAGCACCTTTGTGGAAATGCACAGCGCAATCTTCAGAATGACCAGTAGTGGGCAGTGAGTTTCTGGATGAGATTCAGTGTATTTTGCAGTCATTAACCTGAATTACAGGATTATACATATAATAGGCTATAGGATTATACATATATACAGGATTATACATATAATACGCTATAGGATTATACATATATACAGGATTATACATATAATAGGCTATAGGATTATACATATATACAGGATTATACATATAATGGGTTATAGGATTATACATATATACAGGATTATACATATAATAGGCTATAGGATTATACATATATACAGGATTATACATATAATAGGCTATAGGATTATACATATATACAGGATTATACATATAATGGGTTATAGGATTATACATATATACAGGATTATACATATAATAGGCTATAGGATTATACATATATACAGGATTATACATATAATAGGCTATAGGATTATACATATATACAGGATTATACATATATACAGGATTATACATATAATAGGCTATAGGATTATACATATATACAGGATTATACATATATACAGGATTATACATATAATGGGCTATAGGATTATACATATATACAGGATTATACATATAATAGGCAATAGGATTATATATATATACAGGATTATACATATAATAGGCTATAGGATTATACATATATACAGGATTATACATATAATAGGCTATAGGATTATACATATATACAGGATTATACATATAAACAGGATTATACATATAATAGGCTATAGGATTATACATATATACAGGATTATACATATATACAGGATTATACATATAATAGGCTATAGGATTATACATATATACAGGATTATACATATAATGGGTTATAGGATTATACATATATACAGGATTATACATTTAATAGGCTATAGGATAATACATATATACAGGATTATACATATAATGGGTTATAGGATTATACATATATACAGGATTATACATATAATAGGCTATAGGATTATACATATATACAGGATTATACATATAATAGGCTATAGGATAATACATATATACTGGATTATACATATAATAGGCTATAGGATTATACATATATATATATATATATATACAGGATTATACATATAATAGGCTATAGGATTATACATATATATATATACAGGATTATACATATAATAGGCTAAAGGATTATACATATATACAGGATTATACATATAATAGGCTATAGGATTATACATATATACAGGATTATACATATATACAGGATTATACATATAATAGGCTATAGGATTATACATATATACAGGATTATACATATATACAGGGTTATACATATAATAGACTATAGGCTCCTGCTGTAATTCCGGCTTTGTCAGTCCTTATTTAAAGGAAGTTCACTCCAGAATGTAAAACAGATGTTCTAGACATTCTCTTGTAGATTGAGAATGACTAGAAGGAGCTACAGTTCACCACAAGATGGCGCCCAAACTGAAGTACACGTGTGAGGACAAGTCAGATGAGCTGTAGATATTATCAGGTTGTCACTTAATAAGTCACAAAAAGCACTACAAAGACAGCCAACAATAAAGACCCAAAAGTGAACAGTACCATATCAGGGAATAACATGATCAACCAATGCGGAATCACCACCTGCCAGCACTTACCCCAACGTACGTTTCACTTATGGCGCTTCGTCAGGGGGCAGGGCGACTCCCCCTGACGAAGCGCCATAAGCGAAACAAAAGTTGGGTAGGATAGGTGGTGATTCCGCATTGGTTGTTCATGTACGATGTCCCATGCATGTATTGTACCTTGTCATATTTATGGATTTAGTCTGTAATATTAATGTCAGTTTCTCCACCTCCTGCAAATCGTCCAGCGATGTACATTGTGCCTTGATCTTTTATAGGGGTACCCCGGAGAAAAGCTATTTTATTTTTTCAAACCAACTGGTTCTGGAAAGTTAAACAGATTTTTAAATGACTTCTATTAAAAAAATATTAACCCTTCCAGTACTTATCAGCTGAGCTGCTGCATGCTCCAGAGGAAGTTGTGTAGTTCTTTCCAGTCTGATCACAGTGCTCTCTGCTGCCACCTCTGTCCGTGTCAGGAACTGTCCAGAGCAGGAGCAAATCCCCATAGCAAACCGCCCCTGCTCTGGACAGATCCTGACACAGACAGAGGTGTCAGCAGAGAGCACTGTGGTCAGACTGAAAAGAACTACACAACTTCCTGTGGAGCATACAGCAGCTGATAAGTACTGGAAGGAATAATATTTTTAAATAGAAATAACTTATAAATCTTTTCAACTTTCTGGCAGCAGTTGATGTAAAAAAAAAAATAGTTTTCTACCTGAGGACCCTTTAAGCTTGCAGAACTATCCCCTTACACATCCTGCTCTATCAGATTCCGGCCGTGCCCCTCTTGTTATTTGACAATTTCTAACTACCGTATATACTCGAGTATAAGCCAAGTTTTTCAGCACAATTTTTCATGCTGAAAACACCCCCCCTCGGCTTATACTCAAGTGAACTCTCCGCCCTCAGTGGTCTTCAACCTGCAGACCTCCAGATGTTTCAAAACTACAACTCCAAACATGCCGGGACAGCCGATGGCTATCCGGGCATGCTGGGAGTTGTAGTTTTGAAACATCTGGAGGTCCGCAGGTTGAAGACCACTGCCGGGCCTTCGTCATCATCCAGCCCCCCCACCCCCTTTTGTTTTGTACTCACCTCCCCTCGGCGGGAAGGAAGGGTGAGCTGGTCCGGGCCATCTGTGCTGCAGGGATAGTCCGGTGGGGAGGGATAGTCGTTCCGGGCTGTCCATTTTCACCGGGGGGGGGGGGGGGGGCTCTTCTCCGCGCTTCGGGCCCTGCCCCGGAATAGTTACGTTGCCTTGATGACGTTGTCAAGGCAACGTCACTATTCCGGGCCTGAAGCACAGAGAAGAGACCCCCGGTGAAGATGGACAGCCCGGAACGACTATCCCTCCCCACTGAATGGTCCCTGCAGCACAGATGGCCCGGACCAGCTCACCCTTCCTTCCCACCGAGGGGAGGTGAGTACAAAACTAAAGGGGGTGGGGGGGGGGTCTGGATGATGACAAAGGCCGCAGTGGTCTTCAACCTGCGGACCTCTAGATGTTTCAAAATGACAACGATGGCTGTCCGGGCATGCTTGGAGTTGTGGTTTTGAAACATCCGGAGGTCTGCAGGTTGAAGACCACTGCTTGACATTGACAGGCGGTGATGATGAAGGGGGGGTGTGGGATGATGACAGGGGGTTGATGACAGGCGCTGATGATGTAGGGGGGGTGTGGGATGATGACAGGGGGTTGATGACAGGCGGTGATGATGAAGGGAGGGGATGATGAAGGGGGATGATGAAGGGAGGGGATGATGACAGGGTAATGATGAAGGGGAGGTGATGACAGGGTGATAATGATGAGGGGGTTAATGACGGGGGTCTGGATGATGACATGGGGGGATGATGTATTTCCCACCCTAGGCTTATAGTCGAGTCAATAACTTTTCCTGGGGTTTTGGGGTTAAATTAGGGGCCTCGGCTTATATTCGGGTCGGCTTATACTCGAGTATATATGGTAAATGTATTTTCCTTTAGTCCTAACAGCAACAAAGATGGGAGGAAAACACCTGGAGCTCCCGAATCCTTTTGGCCGATGTCACTGCCATAGAAAGGCCAACCTTCAGGTAAGATGCCTGAATTCTGCCTTCTCCAGAAGTTCAAAGAAGAAGATGCTAACCCTTTAAGAACCACAGACAAATCCTATGTCTGAATTAGCTCCAGTCTTGTAGGCTTTAGTCTTTCGGCTCCTTTGAGGAACCTTTTGATGAGCTGGTCTTGAAAATTGGGCGAAGAAAACAGACTGAAGTAGCTAACACCGGGACCCCTAATATAGAAGGAGACAAACCATTATCCATTCCATCCTGAAGAATCCTATAGAAATAACAGCAGTGTCTGCTGTGGGTGAAGCTTCCAATATTGCCCTTGACTTTCCTGAATGAGTTGGGTAAACCAGGATCGCTTTGGCATCACGAAAGCTTTTTCTTGTCTGATTTTCCTCTATACCCTCGGAATAAAGAAAAGCATTGGGGAGATGTAGGCCAGCCAGAACCTCCATGGAATTGAACCTCCAGCGGATGCCATCATATTATCTGACTGGACTCTCACAGCTTTCCCTCAGATTTGAGGAGCGAAGTGGAGGAGAGTTGCTTCTCCAGAAGTGTCTAAAATCCTCAGACTGGAATCCTCATCAGATTTGAGCCCCAGTATACTAGGGTGATGTCCAAAGTCAATGTAATCCAATCTGGTTGGAAAAAAGATTTCCTTTCTCAAGTTGACACTACTTTCTGAGGGAACTGTGAGACTGACAAATCAGGGAGCACGGAACTAGAAGCCTGTGCGGGCTGTGATTACACTTATATAGAACCTCTGCCTGAAGAAGAAGGCACCAAAGTCCAATATGTAATGGGAAAATGTCTGGTGGCACTGCTACTCCGCACTCACTGCATACAAATGAATCCACAATGCAGGGGCGGATCCAGAGTCATGTCTTGGAAAGGGCACTCTCAGAGTATCGTGCAGTGGTCGACAATCCCTCTCCCATAGACTTACATTGAGGGGGCGCACCCAGAGTTTGGAAAAAAAAGAGTACCCCTTTAAGTACACAGCATAGTTCCCCACCACTAGGTAGGCAGCATAGTTCCTCCACATTAGGTTGTCAGCATAGTTCCCCCCACATTAGGTTGTCAGCATAGTTCCCCCACATTAGGTTGGCAGTATAGTTCCCCGCACATTATGTTGTCAGCATAGTTCCCCCCACACTAGGTTGTCAGCATAGTTCCCCCCACATTAGGTTGTCAGCATAGTTACCCCCACATTAGGTTGTCAGCATAGTTCCTCCACACTAGGTTGTCAGCATAGTTCCCCCCACACTAGGTTGTCAGCATAGTTCCCCCCACATTAGGTTGTCAGCATAGTTCCCCCACATTAGGTTTTCAGCATAGTTCCCCCACATTAGGTTGTCAGCATATTTCCCCCAACAGTAGGTTGTCAGCATAGTTTCCCCCACATTAGGTTGTCCGCATAGCTCCCCCCACATTAGGTTTTCAGCATAGTTCCCCCACATTAGGTTGTCAGCATATTTCCCCCAACAGTAGGTTGTCAGCATAGTTCCCCCACATTAGGTTGGCAGTATAGTTCCCCCCACGGTAGGATGGCAGTATAGTTCCCCCCACATTAGGTTGGCAGTATAGTTCCCCCACATTAGGTTGGCAGTATAGTTCCCCCCACATTAGGTTGGCAGTATAGTTCCCCCACATTAGGTTGGCAGTATAGTTCCCCCCACATTAAGTTGTCAGCATAGCTCCCCCCACATTAAGTTGTCAGCATAGTTCCCCCAAATTAGGTTGGCAGTATAGTTCCCTCCACATTAGGTTGGCAGTATAGTTCCCCCAACATTTGGATGGCAGTATAGTTCCCCCCACATTAGGTTGGCAGTATAGTTCCCCCCACATTAGGTTGGCAGTATAGTTCCCCCCACATTAGGCTGGCAGTATAGTTCCCCCACATTAGGTTGGAGCTCCCCCTACATTAGGTTGGCAGTATAGTTCCCCCACATTAGGTTGGCCGTATAGTTCCCCCCCACATTGGGTTGGAATTATAATCCCCCCCCCAAACATTAGGCTTACAGCATAGTTACCCCCACATTAGGTTGGCAGTATAGTTCCCCCCACATTAGGCTGGCAGTATAGTTCCCCCACATTAGGTTGGAGCTCCCCCTACATTAGGTTGGCAGTATAGTTCCCCCACATTAGGTTGGCCGTATAGTTCCCCCCCACATTGGGTTGGAATTATAATCCCCCCCCCCCAAACATTAGGCTTACAGCATAGTTACCCCCACATTAGGTTGGCAGTATAGTTCCCCCCACATTAGGCTGGCAGTATAGTTCCCCCACATTAGGTTGTAGTTCCCCTACAATAGGTTGGCAGTATAGTTCTCTCCATATTAGGTTGGCAGTATAGTTCCCCCCACATTTGGTAGGCAGTGGCCCCCACAGACATACAGCCTTCAGCCATTTACAGTGTATGCCTGGAGGCTGTATGTCTGTGTACTGCCCCACTTCAGTGCTCCGACCATCACTCCTCCGGTCAGGGGTCATGATCTACATGATCTACTGCTATGGTCAGAGCACCGAAGATGACGTGCCGCTGGTAACTTACCTTGCGAGCATCCTCCTAGCTGCTCCGCTCAGCTATGTTTCTATGGGCACAGGACGTCAGTGACCGCCCTGCGTGTGCTACCTCCCGGCATTTTTAAAGTTGACAGGGGAAATGAATCTGGGGGGGCTGACGCCAAAGCAGGAACATGAATATAAATATAATAGTATATGAATATATACTTACTCCTTAATATTCTCCTCACATGAGATAAACAGGGCCACCTAAAATGAAAAACTAAGGCTGGAGCCGCTAATCTCCTGAAAGTCGCGGTGCCTAATTGTTGCAGAATTACATAACTTCTGGCAAACTGACTGAACTCATGCTACGCCTGCCAGAGCCTTGTGTGTGGCTTACAAGACACTCCATGCATAGATCCAAGGCACCAGAACAAGCTAAAGTGACATAACACCCCCCAAAAGACCTGAGCAATCAAAGGGGAGCAAACCAAAAGACAGTAAGAAATATGATACATCGAGAAAACCCCTAAATAATCGTAGAAAGGGCAGTAAAAGACCCCCTGCAATCTCTGTCTCTGTCTGGAAAAGAAAGAAGAAACCCAGTGGGTTGGGGGTGATCTCCCACATTCTATAGGGGATATTTAAAATTCTGCTATCCTTCCAGTTCCCGAGGGCTAGGTATCCCCATCTAAGCTGCTGGTAGGTAGTATGGTAAGTTTTGTGTATCATGTCGTATTTGTGTTAGGGCGGCAAGGATCAATACTCCAGGTTTTTAGTCAGACCCCATATCCCTTCAGAATGCCCCCTATCCCCACGACCTTGCCCTGGAGCCCTTAGGGAGACATTTGATATAATTTAAGGGTAATCAGGGGGGTAGTGTGGAGGTCAAGCTGGTGTGTTTTGCTGACAATGTTTTTTTATTTCTTTTTTTTTTACTCTCCTGCTACAGACCTTTCCAATGTGATAACTGCTTTTGAGAAATTTGGTTCCATCTCGGGTTACAAAAGTAATGCCCCCAAATTTCCACTCATGTATCTTCACTCCCTCTCTCACCCCTAACTCTGAACATAGATTGCGTCTCTTCTCATAGCAACAAACTTTGTCAAGTCTCCATTTTTAGTAAAGCTGAGCACAGCCACAAGAAGGGTAAGGGCACAGCTTAGACCATTCCCATCTTTCGTTCCTGCTGAACTTCTTGCCTAAAAGGATCAGAAAGGTGGAAGGTAACATGTAATGAAACCTCCCAACCATCCGGATTGTGATGTATGGAACAGCACTGGTGGATAATTTTGTCCTGGGTTTTTCTGTTTTATGTTGACCTCTGGTCAATAGGATGAACTTCCTGCTTTCCAGAGCTTTGTCGCCAACGTTTTCCCATTCCCAGCTTCTAGTATAGCCCTTAAAGGGGTACTCCACACCAATCCAAAGGATAGGGGATAAGATGTCTAATCGTGAAGTTCCCGCTTCTGGGGACCCCCACAATCTTGGCTATTGTTACGCCGAGCGCTCCGGGTCCCCGCTCCTCCCCGGAGCGCTCGCTTCACTCTCCCCGCGGCAGCGCTCCGGTCACGTCCTCTGACCCGGGGCGCTGCGATTCCGCTGCCAGCCGGGATGCGATTCGCGATGCGGGTAGCGCCCGCTCGCGATGCGCATCCCGGCTCCCCTACCTGTCTCGCTCTCCGTCTGTTCTGTCCCGGCGCGCGCGGCCCCGCTCCCTAGGGCGCGCGCGCGCCGGGTCTCTGCGATTTAAAGGGCCACTGCGCCGCTGATTGGCGCAGTGGTTCCAATTAGTCCTTACACCTGTGCACTCCCCTATATCACCTCACTTCCCCTTCACTCCCTCGCCGGATCTTGTTGCCTTAGTGCCAGTGAAAGCGTTCCTTGTGTGTTCCTTGCCTGTGATTCCAGACCTTCTGCCGTTGCCCCTGACTACGATCCTTGCTGCCTGCCCCGACCTTCTGCTACGTCCGACCTTGCTTTTGCCTACTCCCTTGTACCGCGCCTATCTTCAGCAGCCAGAGAGGTGAGCCGTTGCTAGTGGATACGACCTGGTCACTACCGCCGCAGCAAGACCATCCCGCTTTGCGGCGGGCTCTGGTGAAAACCAGTAGTGGCTTAGAACCGGTCCACTAGCACGGTCCACGCCAATCCCTCTCTGGCACAGAGGATCCACTACCTGCCAGCCGGCATCGTGACAGTAGATCCGGCCATGGATCCCGCTGAAGTTCCTCTACCAGTTGTCGCTGACCTCACCACGGTGGTCGCCCAGCAGTCACAACAGATAGCGCAACAAGGCCAACAGCTGTCTCAACTGACCGTTATGCTACAACAGTTACTACCACAGCTTCAGCAGTCATCTCCTCCGCCAGCTCCTGCACCTCCTCCGCAGCGAGTGGCCGCTCCTGGGATACGCTTATCCTTGCCGGATAAATTCGATGGGGACTCTAAGTTTTGCCGTGGCTTTCTTTCCCAATGTTCCCTGCATCTGGAGATGATGTCGGACCTGTTTCCCACTGAAAGGTCCAAGGTGGCTTTCGTAGTCTGCCTTCTGTCCGGAAAAGCCCTGTCATGGGCCACACCGCTCTGGGACCGCAATGACCCCGTCACTGCCTCTGTACACTCCTTCTTCTCGGAAATTCGAAGTGTCTTTGAGGAACCTGCCCGAGCCTCTTCTGCTGAGACTGCCCTGTTGAACCTGGTCCAGGGTAATTCTTCCGTTGGCGAGTATGCCGTACAATTCCGTACTCTTGCTTCAGAATTGTCCTGGAATAATGAGGCCCTCTGCGCGACCTTCAAAAAAGGCCTATCCAGCAACATTAAAGATGTTCTGGCCGCACGAGAAATTCCTGCTAATCTACATGAACTTATTCACCTAGCCACTCGCATTGACATGCGTTTTTCCGAAAGGCGTCAGGAACTCCGCCAAGATATGGACTCTGTTCGCACGAGGCGTTTCTTCTCCTCGGCTCCTCTCTCCTCTGGTCCCCTGCAATCTGTTCCTGTGCCTCCCGCCGTGGAGGCTATGCAGGTCGACCGGTCTCGCCTGACACCTCAAGAGAGGACACGACGCCGTATGGAGAACCTCTGCCTGTACTGTGCTAGTACCGAACACTTCCTGAGAGATTGTCCTATCCGTCCTCCCCGCCTGGAAAGACGTACGCTGACTCCGCACAAACGTGAGACAGTCCTTGATGTCTACTCTGCTTCTCCACGTCTTACTGTGCCTGTGCGGATGTCTGCCTCTGCCTTCTCCTTCTCTACAGTGGCCTTCTTGGACTCTGGATCTGCAGGAAATTTTATTTTGGCCTCTCTCGTCAACAGGTTCAACATCCCGGTGACCAGTCTCGCCAGACCCCTCTACATCAATTGTGTAAATAATGAAAGATTGGACTGTACCATACGTTTCCGCACGGAGCCCCTTCTTATGAGCATCGGATCTCATCATGAGAGGATTGAACTTTTGGTCCTCCCCAATTGCACCTCGGAAATTCTCCTTGGACTTCCCTGGCTTCAACTTCATTCCCCTACCCTGGATTGGTCCACTGGGGAGATCAAGAGTTGGGGGTCCTCTTGTTCCAAGAACTGTCTAAAACCGGTTCCCAGTAACCCTTGCCGTAACTCTGTGGTTCCTCCAGTAACCGGTCTCCCTAAGGCCTATATGGACTTCGCGGATGTTTTCTGCAAAAAACAAGCTGAGACTCTACCTCCTCACAGACCTTATGATTGCCCTATCGACCTCCTCCCGGGCACTACTCCACCCCGGGGCAGAATTTATCCTCTCTCTGCCCCAGAGACTCTTGCCATGTCCGAATACGTCCAGGAGAATCTAAAAAAGGGCTTTATCCGTAAATCCTCCTCTCCTGCCGGAGCCGGATTTTTCTTTGTGTCCAAAAAAGATGGCTCCCTACGTCCTTGCATTGACTACCGCGGTCTTAATAAAATCACGGTTAAGAACCGCTACCCCTTACCCCTCATCTCTGAACTCTTTGATCGCCTCCAAGGTGCCCACATCTTCACTAAATTGGACTTAAGAGGCGCCTATAACCTCATCCGCATCAGAGAGGGGGACGAGTGGAAAACGGCATTTAACACCAGAGATGGACACTTTGAGTATCTGGTCATGCCCTTTGGACTGTGCAACGCCCCTGCCGTCTTCCAAGACTTTGTCAATGAAATTTTTCGTGATCTGTTATACTCCTGTGTTGTTGTATATCTGGACGATATCCTAATTTTTTCTGCCAATCTAGAAGAACACCGCCAGCATGTCCGTATGGTTCTTCAGAGACTTCGTGACAACCAACTCTATGCCAAAATTGAGAAATGTCTGTTTGAATGCCAATCTCTTCCTTTTCTAGGATATTTGGTCTCTGGCCAGGGACTACAGATGGATCCAGACAAACTCTCTGCCGTCTTAGATTGGCCACGCCCCTCCGGACTCCGTGCTATCCAACGCTTTTTGGGGTTCGCCAATTATTACAGGCAATTTATTCCACATTTTTCTACCATTGTGGCTCCTATCGTGGCTTTAACCAAAAAAAATGCTGATCCCAAGTCCTGGCCTCCTCAAGCAGAAGACGCCTTTAAACGACTCAAGTCTGCCTTTTCTTCGGCTCCCGTCCTCTCCAGACCTGACCCTTCCAAACCCTTCCTATTGGAGGTTGATGCCTCCTCAGTGGGAGCTGGAGCTGTTCTTCTACAAAAAAATTCTTCCGGGCATGCTGTCACTTGTGGTTTTTTCTCTAGGACCTTCTCTCCAGCGGAGAGGAACTACTCCATCGGGGATCGAGAGCTTCTAGCCATTAAATTAGCACTTGAGGAATGGAGGCATCTGCTGGAGGGATCAAGTTCTCCTGTTATTATCTACACCGACCACAAGAACCTCTCCTACCTCCAGTCTGCCCAACGGCTGAATCCTCGCCAGGCCCGGTGGTCTCTGTTCTTTGCCCGATTTAATTTTGAGATTCACTTTCGTCCTGCCGATAAGAACATTAGGGCCGATGCTCTCTCTCGTTCCTCGGATGCCTCTGAAGTTGAACTCTCTCCGCAACACATCATTCCACCTGACTGCCTGATCTCCACTTCTCCTGCCTCCATCAGGCAGACTCCTCCTGGAAAGACCTTTGTTTCTCCTCGCCAACGCCTCGGAATCCTCAAATGGGGTCACTCCTCCCATCTCGCAGGTCATGCGGGTATCAAGAAATCTGTGCAACTCATCTCCCGCTTCTATTGGTGGCCGACTCTGGAGACGGATGTTGTGGACTTTGTGCGAGCCTGCACTATCTGTGCCCGGGATAAGACTCCTCGCCAGAAGCCCGCTGGTTTTCTTCATCCTCTGCCTGTCCCCGAACAGCCTTGGTCTCTGATTGGTATGGATTTTATTACTGATTTACCCCCTTCCCGTGGCAACACTGTTATTTGGGTGGTCGTTGATCGATTCTCCAAAATGGCACATTTCATCCCTCTTCCTGGTCTTCCTTCTGCGCCTCAGTTGGCCAAACAATTTTTTGTACACATTTTTCGTCTTCACGGGTTGCCTACGCAGATTGTCTCGGATAGAGGCGTCCAATTCGTGTCTAAATTCTGGAGGGCTCTCTGTAAACAACTCAAGATTAAATTAAATTTTTCTTCTGCATATCATCCCCAGTCCAATGGACAAGTAGAAAGGATTAACCAGATCTTGGGTGATTATTTGCGACATTTTGTTTCCTCCCGCCAGGATGACTGGGCAGATCTCCTCCCATGGGCCGAATTCTCGTATAACTTCAGGGTCTCTGAGTCTTCCTCCAAATCCCCATTTTTCGTGGTGTACGGCCGTCACCCTCTTCCCCCCCTCCCTACTCCCTTGCCCTCTGGTCTGCCCGCTGTGGATGAAATTTCTCGTGACCTTTCCATCATATGGAGAGAGACCCAAAATTCTCTCTTACAGGCTTCATCACGCATGAAGAAGTTCGCGGATAAGAAAAGAAGAGCTCCCCCCGTTTTTTCCCCTGGAGACAAGGTATGGCTCTCCGCTAAATATGTCCGCTTCCGTGTCCCTAGCTACAAGTTGGGACCACGCTATCTTGGTCCTTTCAAAATTTTGTGTCAAATTAATCCTGTCTCTTATAAACTTCTTCTTCCTCCCTCTCTTCGTATCCCTAATGCCTTTCACGTCTCTCTTCTCAAACCACTCATCCTCAACCATTTTTCTCCCAAATCTGTTCCTCCCACTCCTGTTTCCGGCTCCTCGGACATCTTCTCGGTCAAAGAAATTTTAGCTACCAAAAAGGTCAGAGGGAAAAAATTTTTTTTAGTGGACTGGGAGGGTTGTGGCCCTGAAGAGAGATCCTGGGAACCTGAGGACAACATCCTTGACAAAAGTCTGCTCCTCAGGTTCTCAGGCTCTAAGAAGAGGGGGAGACCCAAGGGGGGGGGTACTGTTACGCCGAGCGCTCCGGGTCCCCGCTCCTCCCCGGAGCGCTCGCTTCACTCTCCCCGCGGCAGCGCTCCGGTCACGTCCTCTGACCCGGGGCGCTGCGATTCCGCTGCCAGCCGGGATGCGATTCGCGATGCGGGTAGCGCCCGCTCGCGATGCGCATCCCGGCTCCCCTACCTGTCTCGCTCTCCGTCTGTTCTGTCCCGGCGCGCGCGGCCCCGCTCCCTAGGGCGCGCGCGCGCCGGGTCTCTGCGATTTAAAGGGCCACTGCGCCGCTGATTGGCGCAGTGGTTCCAATTAGTCCTTACACCTGTGCACTCCCCTATATCACCTCACTTCCCCTTCACTCCCTCGCCGGATCTTGTTGCCTTAGTGCCAGTGAAAGCGTTCCTTGTGTGTTCCTTGCCTGTGATTCCAGACCTTCTGCCGTTGCCCCTGACTACGATCCTTGCTGCCTGCCCCGACCTTCTGCTACGTCCGACCTTGCTTTTGCCTACTCCCTTGTACCGCGCCTATCTTCAGCAGCCAGAGAGGTGAGCCGTTGCTAGTGGATACGACCTGGTCACTACCGCCGCAGCAAGACCATCCCGCTTTGCGGCGGGCTCTGGTGAAAACCAGTAGTGGCTTAGAACCGGTCCACTAGCACGGTCCACGCCAATCCCTCTCTGGCACAGAGGATCCACTACCTGCCAGCCGGCATCGTGACAGCTATGGCATCCCTGACATCTGGAGCACAGAGCGAATTTGGCTCTGTGCCAGATGACTGGCCATATGGCGCAGAGGCTCGTGATGTCATCACCACGCCCCCTCAATGCAAGTCTATGGGTCCCACAGACTTGCATTGAGGGGCCGTGACGGCACGAGCCTCCGGCTCTGCACCCTATGCTCTAAACGAACGCCGGGTGCAGCAGGGAGAACGCTGGGGACCCCTGTGATCTCTCTGCTGCACCCAGCATTCGGGTCCTTTGAATAGAGGATAAGATGTCTAAGGACAGAATACCCCTTTAAGTTGGTCCTTTCCTCAATAATTGTGGTAGAACCCTGCAAACATAGATGGGACCATGCTAACCCACGTTCCCCTCTCTGGGTGTTGTGAACTCTATGGTATCTGTGAAGTCTATGTCTTCTCTAAAAAAATATGGGTCCATTTTGGCAGATGATCAGGAATTTTCATGTAATGGTGGATTACCATTACTCCCATTCATGCTTGGAGTCATCTGTATGAGTTTTTAGATCTTGTAATGTATTATTTTGAGGGAAGTAACCATAAAGTGGGGAGATGTACCCTGGTACCCTGGGAGGTTCAATGGTCACTCCACTACACCGGTCACTGCTCTCCAATATCCGAATCGTCTTCTTTCAATCCAATATCCATTCACTTACTGTCTTCTATCTATGGGTAGAAGACAGTGGGCATGATGAATTTGGCACTGCATCATGGCTTCTGTTTTGAAATGAAACCTTATTGGAAATACTCTATGTTAACATGGCCACAAAAAGTATCTAACAGCCACCATACAAATAGGTAAAAAAAATCTGCCTCACCCACAGATCATGACTGGTTTATGTATTTAGGGCCTCTGGATTCTCAGATGGTATTGGGGGAGTCATGCATGTTGGTTTTCAGCCGCTCAGTGCTTTTGTTTTTGGAGAGATAAGTCCCCACTAGAAGAGTCAGAAAACAGCTATCCCTTCTTCCTCCTTTCTTCATGTGTATGAGGCGATCAGGAGGAATAGATGTTGGCCAAATGTTCATTGGACCAGCAGCAATCACATGAGTGTGGCTACCTGTACTGTGGTTCTCAAGATATCCCGGGCTCTGAGATACAATATTCTAATGTTTAATTGTAAGAATCTTTCTTCCAATATAAATGGAAAAAAAGAAGTAACCAACACAAAATATTGCAATAATGTTTATATAATTTTTTAAATAGGTGTATTATTTACATATAATTATAACTTAAGCAAGAAGTTTTACTTTACATCTGTTACATGTAGCATTGACATATCAATGGACAATATATAAAATATAATATAATAGAACTATAAATTGTGTCGCCCCAACTAGGGCTTAAATATTTACATGCTACTTAGGAAGTATGTACAGAACGGTTGTATGACAAGTCTCAAAACTTTTTCATTTTGAAGACATCCCAAAATAATACAAAATCAAAAATTGTCAATGTAAGAAGTCTGGAAATGTGGACCTGTGAAGAACATTGTTGGACAATAGAAGAACCGTGGTTCAAGTAGTGGTGATGTTGGGTAAATCACAGACGAAGCACAAGACCCAGGAGGATTAGCATGGAATTGGCCATTGACCATAGATTCGAATGGGCTCCATTGCCAACCAGAAATTGCATCTTGGGCACAGTACCATTACCAGTTACATTTCCACTCTCCATATGGTTTGGGTCAAATAGAATATCACTATGGCTGCTGTTGTTTGGAGATGTTTTGCTGATCTTGTCCACCAGGTGAACACTCTTCAACCCATTATTGTTCGGCAAGGAGGCTACATACTTCTGTATCCAGGGCAGGTAATATTGGACTCTCGTGTATACACCAGGATGACTTGGCTCAGCACATCCAAAACCCCAGCTAATAATTCCCATCTGCACCGAGGCACCATTCAAACTGCAGACAAGGGGTCCACCGGAGTCACCCTATAAAGAACAAAACAAAAGATTCTGTTAAAAACATCTTGGGAATTCTGTTACTACGACTACAACTACGAAGTAAGCAGATTTGTCTTTGTGTAGAACACCTTCTGGTGGGCCATACAACTGGGAACCCACAGAAAAAACCTTCAACATTTATTATTGATTTGAGTCTTGTTAGTACTTTTTTGCAGATTCTATTAAAAGGAAATTCTCAGTAGGTGTATAACATCTGGCTCTGGCCGAACATGAAGAGTTAAATGACTCTAGTTGGGTGAAGCTGCTTGGAGCTCACCTGTGTCATTTGTGTGTGGTTCTAAGCTCTGCTACCTATCAGAAGGGTGTATCCCTGATCACCTGCCTATATAAGCTAGAAGCAGTGATTAGTTCATTGTCTGTGAAAGGTTATACCTGAGCTGACACCTCCTGATTGTTTATTGATCTTTGACTTTTCCCTTGACTCTTGTCTTGCTCTGAGTTCCTGTACTCCGTTATTTCCTGGTACTGACCTTGGCTAGACTGACATTGATTTTACTGTGTGTGTGTCTTAGTGTATATGTTAGTTTGTGTGCCTCCAGCTGTTTCCCGACTCCTACTGTTGTATTTTATTATTTTGAAAACACTTAGCCCCAGCACTTAGCAGGGAGGGTTTTTTCATCATGGTTGTTGATCTGTCCCTTAGGAGGGATAGGCAATAGGTAGAGACAGGGCTGTGGGTTAGTTAGGGCTTCACTGTTCCCTGCCCATATATGACAAAAATAAAAATAAATCATTTGAAATTCTCCATAATATAAGTTGATAGTCATACAGTAGTTATGTAACTTCACCTACCTGGCATGTATCTCTCTTTCCTTCCTTGTATCCGGCACACATCATGTCGTCTTTTATCAGCTTCAATTTGGGGTTATAGCCCAAGCTGGCTTGGTACATGGATTCACAGTTTTTGTTGTCTATCAGAGCGAGCTGGACCTCCTGGAGAGTCTTGGGGTTGTCCAGTGGCACTGTAAGGAGGGGATTTTCACATATTAAATTCCTGTCAGATGACTCTACATATTAGCATGTCTGAAGGTAGTCCTTTGTGATAATAAAGTCCCTATCTGTAGATGACTACCTCTCTTTCCCAATAATCGGTCCATCTATCTACTGTCCCTCTGTATGCTTAGATGACATATCAGTCACCATTCATCTGTATATCATGATGACTATATTGCAAGCTACAAATGTTCTTACCGCCATCTTTAAAGGCGCCCCATCCTGTTGCCCAGCACAAGGTTCCCGCTGGAAGGTTCACAGACGCAGATGGTAAACAGACGGGAAGTATAGAGGAGGTGAAATCGACCGGATTCTCTAACTCCACTAAGGCAATATCTCCACTGGATCCTTCTTCTGTGAAGTCGGGGTGTATTATGATTCCTTTTATTCCTCTGGCTACAACTCCAGACTGCTGCAGTCCTGATAGCTGATGTGCCCCAAGGTATACGGTGTATTCTGAGACATTCATCGACCTGCAAGAGAAGTGATAAGAAAACGTGTCACTCAATGTCTAACCACACTGAGATATTCCCATTGCTCCTGGTCTTATTTCATTTGGCTCTGACATATAGGAAAGTCTGGATCAGCTATAGAAGCTTATCATCTACCATATAGGAAAGTCTGGATCAGCTATAGAAGCGTATCATCTATCATATAGGAAAGTCTGGATCAGCTATAGATGTTTATCATCTACCATATTGGAAAGTCTGGATCAGCTATAGAAGTGTATCATCTATCATATAGGAAAGTCTTGATCAGCTATAGAAGCTTATCATCTACCATATAGGAAAGTCTGGATCAGCTATAGAAGCTCATGATGTACCATAGGAAGTGCACTGTACCTTTTTTTTTATATTACTTGCCATCACATGCGCCTTGGTCAATTTTACAGGATTGTATATGGTATTAGAAATAAAAACTTACTGTGTGAAGCAATGAGCCGCTGTCAGCACCCAGGAGTTGGTGATGAGTGATCCCCCGCATTCGGGAAAGTCTTCAAGCTGAATGCTGACCTGCCATGGCCATTCTCCAGGTGCCGAATCCGCTCCTCCTACGATTCTTTGTGAAACTATTGGCTTCCCACAACCTGAACCATCCAAAGAGAAGCCATTAGATATTTAGCCAAGTAGAGGTCACATTCATTGCTGGGACCACCCAGGACTGACTAACTACTACAGCAGGAAAAACATAAAGCCCCGGGTATCCTGGGATAATGCAATGGAGAACAAGCGGGAGACACAAAGAGAGAGGAAATGGGGGAGACAAAAAAAGAAGAGATTTGACCTCCTGCACCATGATCATATAGTTAGAAACAATAGTACTATCACATCTTACACCGACACCCTGGGCTAAAACCTCATCATCTGAGGAGAAAGGGATGAGACCAGAACCAAAACCAACATGGTATCAGTCATAGTGGTCCAGATTCCAGAACACAAAATGTACCCCTAAGCTCTTTGCACTGGATGAAGACCTGGTGGAGAGGTTCTTACCGTGCTGTGAGAGAAGTGTGAGGAGCACGAGGAGCTTCTGCATGATGCTGCTGTGATGGCTGGGGTTGTCTTTTTGTTGTTCTTTATCATCGGACTAGTGATGTCCTGTATACTCCCTGGGCTGAGGACACAACTTATATAGAGGTCTGAAGTTGCCCGACTGGTTCTTGGTCACTAGCGTCCAAGCAAAATGTCACATAGTAGAGAGACACAGAGTGATACCCTGCAGGGAGGAAGGAAGAACCTTCAGCCCACCTGTCATCTGGACACATATTTGAGAGATAATTACACATTTCAGAGGTTCAGGGGTTAATTATATGTTAATGTTGTGAAATCATCCAAAAATTCCTTTGTGTATATTTTTGTTATTTTTTGTTGAAATAAACTTTGATATCATGTCCCGGCAACGTACATCTACAGCTTCTATTCTGTAATGTCTACGAGACTTTTTCCAATTAATTTTCCTTTTTAATTTACTTTAGCTTATCACACAATTTGCCCTCCACAAAAGCTTCTGTATCACTCATCATTTTGAATTTAATATTTTTAATACCGTAATATAATTACAACAAAAAAAAATTTCTAATTCTTCTCTGGCAGTTCTGTCAGATGTGACTGTAGGAATAGTGCAGATTTGTTGGCCACCATGAAAATGATATTGTGAAATTTACATTCATTCTATTATATAAAGGAAAAAAGATCAGATTTTGGTATGTAGAATTTTTTTATGTGTTTGCTTTTATTGCAGTAATACCAAATGTTACGCCTAGCGCTCCGGGTCCCCGCTCCTCCCCGGAGCGCTCACGGCGTCTCTCTCCCCGCAGCGCCCCGGTCGGTCCCGCTGACCGGGAGTGCTGCACTGTCATGGCCGTCGGGGATGCGATTCGCACAGCGGGACGTGCCCGCTCGCGAATCGCATCCCAGGTCACTTACCCGTCCCGGTCCCCTGCTGTCATGTGCTGGCGTGCGCGGCTCCGCTCTCTAGGGCGCGCGCGCGCCAGCTCTCTGAGACTTAAAGGGCCAGTGCACCAATGATTGGTGCCTGGCCCAATTAGCTTAATTGGCTCCCACCTGCTCCCAGACTATATCTGCTCACTGCCCCTGCACTCCCTTGCCGGATCTTGTTGCCTTGTGCCAGTGAAAGCGTTTAGTGTGTCCAAAGCCTGTGTTACCTGAACCCTTGCTATCCATCTTGACTACGAACCTTGCCGCCTGCCCCCGACCTTCTGCTACGTCTGACCTTGCCTCTGCCTAGTCCTTCTGTCCCACGCCTTCTCAGCAGTCAGCGAGGTAGAGCCGTTACTAGTGGATACGACCTGGTTGCTACTGCCGCAGCAAGACCATCCCGCTTTGCGGCGGGCTCTGGTGAACACCAGTAGCCTCTTAGAACCGGTCCACTAGCACGGTCCACGCCAATCCCTCGCTGACACAGAGGATCCACTACCTGGAAGCCGAATCGTGACAGTAGATCCGGCACTGGATCCCGCTGAGGTGCCGCTGCCAAGTCTCGCTGACCTTAGCACGGCGGTCGCTCAGCAATCGCAGCAAATTGCCCAACAAGGACAGCAGCTGTCGCAGTTGACCGCCACGTTACAGCAACTTCTGCCTCTGCTACAGCAGCAACCATCTCCTCCGCCAGCTCCTGCACCTCCTCCGCAGCGAGTGGCCGCTCCTAGCCTCCGCTTGCCCCTGCCGGACAAATTTGATGGGGACTCTAAACTCTGCCGTGGATTTTTGTCTCAGTGTTCCCTGCATATGGAGATGTTGTCGGACTTGTTTCCTACAGAACGGTCTAAGGTGGCGTTCGTAGTAAGCCTTCTTTCAGGAAAGGCCTTATCTTGGGCCACACCGCTCTGGGACCGCAATGATCCTGCCACAGCCACAGTCCAGTCCTTCTTCGCTGAGGTCCGGAGTGTCTTTGAGGAACCTGCCCGAGCTTCTTCTGCCGAGACTGCCCTGTTGAACCTGGTCCAGGGTAATTCTTCAGTGGGCGAGTACGCCATCCAATTTCGTACTCTTGCTTCCGAGTTATCATGGAATAATGAGGCTCTCTGCGCGACCTTTAAAAAAGGCCTATCCAGTCGCATCAAGGATGTGCTGGCCGCACGAGAGATTCCTGCCAACCTGCAAGAACTCATCCATTTGGCTACCCGCATTGACATGCGTTTTTCTGAGCGACACCAAGAGCTCCGCCAGGAAAAAGACTTAGATCTCTGGGCACCTCTCCCACAGTATCCGTTGCAATCTACGCCTGGGCCTCCCGCCGAGGAGGCCATGCAAGTGGATCGGTCTCGCCTGACCCAGGAAGAGAGGAATCGCCGTAGGGAAGAAAATCTCTGTCTTTACTGTGCCAGTACCGAGCATTTCTTGGTGGATTGCCCTATTCGTCCTCCACGTCTGGGAAACGCACGCACGCACCCAGCTCACGTGGGTGTGGCGTCTCTTGGTTCTAAGTCTGCTTCTCCACGTCTCACGGTGCCCGTGCGGATTTCTCCTTCAGCCAACTCCTCCCTCTCAGCCGTGGCCTGCTTGGACTCTGGTGCCTCTGGGAATTTTATTTTGGAGTCGTTTGTGAATAAATTCAGCATCCCGGTGACCCGTCTCGTCAAGCCGCTCTACATTTCCGCGGTCAACGGAGTCAGATTGGATTGCACCGTGCGTTACCGCACAGAACCCCTCCTGATGTCTATTGGACCCCACCACGAAAGGATTGAGTTATTCGTCCTTCCCAACTGTACCTCTGAGGTCCTCCTCGGTCTGCCATGGCTCCGGCTTCATTCTCCCACCCTTGATTGGACCACCGGGGAGATCAAGAACTGGGACTCTGCCTGCCATAGGAAGTGCCTCTCCCCCCCTCCCAGTCCCGTCAGGCAAGCCTCAGTGCCTCCTCATGGCCCCCGTCCTGGTGTCACACTGCCCCGTGCCAGGCTTCGCCCTCTGCCCTCCCTCCCCATTCCCACTCCTGCTGTGCTGCCTGCCGTTGAGGAAACCCTCCATTCTTTCCCGGTGTCCTCATCCCAGGGGAGGCAGTTACCGGACAAAGAAAAGGGGAGACCTAAGGGGGGGGGGTACTGTTACGCCTAGCGCTCCGGGTCCCCGCTCCTCCCCGGAGCGCTCACGGCATCTCTCTCCCCGCAGCGCCCCGGTCGGTCCCGCTGACCGGGAGCGCTGCACTGTCATGGCCGTCGGGGATGCGATTCGCACAGCGGGACGTGCCCGCTCGCGAATCGCATCCCAGGTCACTTACCCGTCCCGGTCCCCTGCTGTCATGTGCTGGCGCGCGCGGCTCCGCTCTCTAGGGCGCGCGCGCCAGCTCTCTGAGACTTAAAGGGCCAGTGCACCAATGATTGGTGCCTGGCCCAATTAGCTTAATTGGCTCCCACCTGCTCCCAGACTATATCTGCTCACTGCCCCTGCACTCCCTTGCCGGATCTTGTTGCCTTGTGCCAGTGAAAGCGTTTAGTGTGTCCAAAGCCTGTGTTACCTGAACCCTTGCTATCCATCTTGACTACGAACCTTGCCGCCTGCCCCCGACCTTCTGCTACGTCTGACCTTGCCTCTGCCTAGTCCTTCTGTCCCACGCCTTCTCAGCAGTCAGCGAGGTAGAGCCGTTGCTAGTGGATACGACCTGGTTGCTACTGCCGCAGCAAGACCATCCCGCTTTGCGGCGGGCTCTGGTGAACACCAGTAGCCTCTTAGAACTGGTCGACTAGCACGGTCCACGCCAATCCCTCGCTGACACAGAGGATCCACTACCTGGAAGCCGAATCGTGACACCAAATAATACTAAAAATGCTATATATATATATATATATATATATATATATATATATATATATATATTGGGAAAAGGGTTGGTTTAATTTTTTTAATTTTTTTTATTAACACTGTTTTTAAAGAAATAATAGCATAAGGGCATTAAGATGGAGGGGGAAGAGACAATGGCAAAAGGGGATCAGAGGGAGGGGGGATAATGACACAAGGGGATTAATATGGAGGGGGGGTGATGATTATCCCCCCCCCCTCCATCTTAATCCCCTTGTGCCATTATTCCACGCTCCCTCTGATTCCCTTTTGCAATATCTGATAATAATATCACAAGGGGGTTAAGATGGAGGGGGAAATAATGGCACAAGGGGATTAATATGGAGGTGGGGGGGAGTAATGATTAACCCTCCATCTTAATCCCCTTGTGCCATTATTCCTCCCTCCTCTGATCCCCTTTTGCCATATTGGATAATAATGGCACAAGGGGATTAAGATGGAGGGGGGAATAATGGCACAAGGGTATTGTTACGCCGAGCGCTCCGGGTCCCCGCTCCTCCCCGGAGCGCTCGCTTCACTCTCCCCGCGGCAGCGCTCCGGTCACGTCCTCTGACCCGGGGCGCTGCGATTCCGCTGCCAGCCGGGATGCGATTCGCGATGCGGGTAGCGCCCGCTCGCGATGCGCACCCCGGCTCCCCTACCTGACTCGCTCTCCGTCTGTTCTGTCCCGGCGCGCGCGGCCCCGCTCCCTAGGGCGCGCGCGCGCCGGGTCTCTGCGATTTAAAGGGCCACTGCGCCGCTGATTGGCGCAGTGGTCCCAATTAGTGTGTTCACCTGTGCACTTCCCTATATCACCTCACTTCCCTTGCACTCCCTTGCCGGATCTTGTTGCCTTAGTGCCAGTGAAAGCGTTCCTTGTGTGTTCCTTGCCTGTGTTTCCAGACCTTCTGCCGTTGCCCCTGACTACGATCCTTGCTGCCTGCCCCGACCTTCTGCTACGTCCGACCTTGCTTTTGCCTACTCCCTTGTACCGCGCCTATCTTCAGCAGCCAGAGAGGTGAGCCGTTGCTAGTGGATACGACCTGGTCACTACCGCCGCAGCAAGACCATCCCGCTTTGCGGCGGGCTCTGGTGAAAACCAGTAGTGGCTTAGAACCGGTCCACTAGCACGGTCCACGCCAATCCCTCTCTGGCACAGAGGATCCACTACCTGCCAGCCGGCATCGTGACAGTAGATCCGGCCATGGATCCCGCTGAAGTTCCTCTGCCAGTTGTCGCTGACCTCACCACGGTGGTCGCCCAGCAGTCACAACAGATAGCGCAACAAGGCCAACAGCTGTCTCAACTGACCGTTATGCTACAACAGTTACTACCACAGCTTCAGCAGTCATCTCCTCCGCCAGCTCCTGCACCTCCTCCGCAGCGAGTGGCCGCTCCTGGGATACGCTTATCCTTGCCGGATAAATTTGATGGGGACTCTAAGTTTTGCCGTGGCTTTCTTTCCCAATGTTCCCTGCATCTGGAGATGATGTCGGACCTGTTTCCCACTGAAAGGTCTAAGGTGGCTTTCGTAGTCAGCCTTCTGTCCGGAAAAGCCCTGTCATGGGCCACACCGCTCTGGGACCGCAATGACCCCGTCACTGCCTCTGTACACTCCTTCTTCTCGGAAATCCGAAGTGTCTTTGAGGAACCTGCCCGAGCCTCTTCTGCTGAGACTGCCCTGTTGAACCTGGTCCAGGGTAATTCTTCCGTTGGCGAGTATGCCGTACAATTCCGTACTCTTGCTTCAGAATTGTCCTGGAATAATGAGGCCCTCTGCGCGACCTTTAAAAAAGGCCTATCCAGCAACATTAAAGATGTTCTGGCCGCACGAGAAATTCCTGCTAATCTACATGAACTTATTCACCTAGCCACTCGCATTGACATGCGTTTTTCCGAAAGGCGTCAGGAACTCCGCCAAGATATGGACTCTGTTCGCACGAGGCGTTTCTTCTCCTCGGCTCCTCTCTCCTCTGGTCCCCTGCAATCTGTTCCTGTGCCTCCCGCCGTGGAGGCTATGCAGGTCGACCGGTCTCGCCTGACACCTCAAGAGAGGACACGACGCCGTATGGAGAACCTCTGCCTGTACTGTGCTAGTACCGAACACTTCCTGAGAGATTGTCCTATCCGTCCTCCTCGCCTGGAAAGACGTACGCTGACTCCGCACAATGGTGAGACAGTCCTTGATGTCTACTCTGCTTCTCCACGTCTTACTGTGCCTGTGCGGATGTCTGCCTCTGCCTTCTCCTTCTCTACAGTGGCCTTCTTGGACTCAGGATCTGCAGGAAATTTTATTTTGGCCTCTCTCGTCAACAGGTTCAACATCCCGGTGACCAGTCTCGCCAGACCCCTCTACATCAATTGTGTAAATAATGAAAGATTGGACTGTACCATACGTTTCCGCACGGAGCCCCTTCTTATGAGCATCGGATCTCATCATGAGAGGATTGAACTTTTGGTCCTCCCCAATTGCACCTCGGAAATTCTCCTTGGACTTCCCTGGCTTCAACTTCATTCCCCTACCCTGGATTGGTCCACTGGGGAGATCAAGAGTTGGGGGTCCTCTTGTTCCAAGAACTGTCTAAAACCGGTTCCCAGTAACCCTTGCCGTAACTCTGTGGTTCCTCCAGTAACCGGTCTCCCTAAGGCCTATATGGACTTCGCGGATGTTTTCTGCAAAAAACAAGCTGAGACTCTACCTCCTCACAGGCCTTATGATTGCCCTATCGACCTCCTCCCGGGCACTACTCCACCCCGGGGCAGAATTTATCCTCTCTCTGCCCCAGAGACTCTTGCCATGTCCGAATACGTCCAGGAGAATCTAAAAAAGGGCTTTATCCGTAAATCCTCCTCTCCTGCCGGAGCCGGATTTTTCTTTGTGTCCAAAAAAGATGGCTCCCTACGTCCTTGCATTGACTACCGCGGTCTTAATAAAATCACGGTTAAGAACCGCTACCCCTTACCCCTCATCTCTGAACTCTTTGATCGCCTCCAAGGTGCCCACATCTTCACTAAATTGGACTTAAGAGGCGCCTATAACCTCATCCGCATCAGAGAGGGGGACGAGTGGAAAACGGCATTTAACACCAGAGATGGACACTTTGAGTATCTGGTCATGCCCTTTGGACTGTGCAACGCCCCTGCCGTCTTCCAAGACTTTGTCAATGAAATTTTTCGTGATTTGTTATACTCCTGTGTTGTTGTATATCTGGACGATATCCTAATTTTTTCTGCCAATCTAGAAGAACACCGCCAGCATGTCCGTATGGTTCTTCAGAGACTTCGTGACAACCAACTCTATGCCAAAATTGAGAAATGTCTGTTTGAATGCCAATCTCTTCCTTTTCTAGGATATTTGGTCTCTGGCCAGGGACTACAGATGGATCCAGACAAACTCTCTGCCGTCTTAGATTGGCCACGCCCCTCCGGACTCCGTGCTATCCAACGCTTTTTGGGGTTCGCCAATTATTACAGGCAATTTATTCCACATTTTTCTACCATTGTGGCTCCTATCGTGGCTTTAACCAAAAAAAATGCTGATCCCAAGTCCTGGCCTCCTCAAGCAGAAGACGCCTTTAAACGACTCAAGTCTGCCTTTTCTTCGGCTCCCGTCCTCTCCAGACCTGACCCTTCCAAACCCTTCCTATTGGAGGTTGATGCCTCCTCAGTGGGAGCTGGAGCTGTTCTTCTACAAAAAAATTCTTCCGGGCATGCTGTCACTTGTGGTTTTTTCTCTAGGACCTTCTCTCCAGCGGAGAGGAACTACTCCATCGGGGATCGAGAGCTTCTAGCCATCAAATTAGCACTTGAGGAATGGAGGCATCTGCTGGAGGGATCAAGTTCTCCTGTTATTATCTACACCGACCACAAGAACCTCTCCTACCTCCAGTCTGCCCAACGGCTGAATCCTCGCCAGGCCCGGTGGTCTCTGTTCTTTGCCCGATTTAATTTTGAGATTCACTTTCGTCCTGCCGATAAGAACATTAGGGCCGATGCTCTCTCTCGTTCCTCGGATGCCTCAGAAGTTGAACTCTCTCCGCAACACATCATTCCACCTGACTGCCTGATCTCCACTTCTCCTGCCTCCATCAGGCAGACTCCTCCAGGAAAGACCTTTGTTTCTCCTCGCCAACGCCTCGGAATCCTCAAATGGGGTCACTCCTCCCATCTCGCAGGTCATGCGGGTATCAAGAAATCTGTGCAACTCATCTCCCGCTTCTATTGGTGGCCGACTCTGGAGACGGATGTTGTGGACTTTGTGCGAGCCTGCACTATCTGTGCCCGGGATAAGACTCCTCGCCAGAAGCCCGCTGGTTTTCTTCATCCTCTGCCTGTCCCCGAACAGCCTTGGTCTCTGATTGGTATGGATTTTATTACTGATTTACCCCCTTCCCGTGGCAACACTGTTATTTGGGTGGTCGTCGATCGATTCTCCAAAATGGCACATTTCATCCCTCTTCCTGGTCTTCCTTCTGCGCCTCAGTTGGCTAAACAATTTTTTGTACACATTTTTCGTCTTCACGGGTTGCCTACGCAGATTGTCTCGGATAGAGGCGTCCAATTCGTGTCTAAATTCTGGAGGGCTCTCTGTAAACAACTCAAGATTAAATTAAATTTTTCTTCTGCATATCATCCCCAGTCCAATGGACAAGTAGAAAGGATTAACCAGATCTTGGGTGATTATTTGCGACATTTTGTTTCCTCCCGCCAGGATGACTGGGCAGATCTCCTCCCATGGGCCGAATTCTCGTATAACTTCAGGGTCTCTGAGTCTTCCTCCAAATCCCCATTTTTCGTGGTGTACGGCCGTCACCCTCTTCCCCCCCCTCCCTACTCCCTTGCCCTCTGGTCTGCCCGCTGTGGATGAAATTTCTCGTGACCTTTCCATCATATGGAGAGAGACCCAAAATTCTCTCTTACAGGCTTCATCACGCATGAAGAAGTTCGCGGATAAGAAAAGAAGAGCTCCCCCCGTTTTTTCCCCTGGAGACAAGGTATGGCTCTCCGCTAAATATGTCCGCTTCCGTGTCCCTAGCTACAAGTTGGGACCACGCTATCTTGGTCCTTTCAAAATTTTGTGTCAAATTAATCCTGTCTCTTATAAACTTCTTCTTCCTCCCTCTCTTCGTATCCCTAATGCCTTTCACGTCTCTCTTCTCAAACCACTCATCCTCAACCGTTTTTCTCCCAAATCTGTTCCTCCCACTCCTGTTTCTGGCTCCTCGGACATCTTCTCGGTCAAAGAAATTTTAGCTGCCAAAAAGGTCAGAGGGAAAAATTTTTTTTTAGTGGACTGGGAGGGTTGTGGTCCTGAAGAGAGATCCTGGGAACCTGAGGACAACATCCTAGACAAAAGTCTGCTCCTCAGGTTCTCAGGCTCCAAGAAGAGGGGGAGACCCAAGGGGGGGGGTACTGTTACGCCGAGCGCTCCGGGTCCCCGCTCCTCCCCGGAGCGCTCGCTTCACTCTCCCCGCGGCAGCGCTCCGGTCACGTCCTCTGACCCGGGGCGCTGCGATTCCGCTGCCAGCCGGGATGCGATTCGCGATGCGGGTAGCGCCCGCTCGCGATGCGCACCCCGGCTCCCCTACCTGACTCGCTCTCCGTCTGTTCTGTCCCGGCGCGCGCGGCCCCGCTCCCTAGGGCGCGCGCGCGCCGGGTCTCTGCGATTTAAAGGGCCACTGCGCCGCTGATTGGCGCAGTGGTCCCAATTAGTGTGTTCACCTGTGCACTTCCCTATATCACCTCACTTCCCTTGCACTCCCTTGCCGGATCTTGTTGCCTTAGTGCCAGTGAAAGCGTTCCTTGTGTGTTCCTTGCCTGTGTTTCCAGACCTTCTGCCGTTGCCCCTGACTACGATCCTTGCTGCCTGCCCCGACCTTCTGCTACGTCCGACCTTGCTTTTGCCTACTCCCTTGTACCGCGCCTATCTTCAGCAGCCAGATAGGTGAGCCGTTGCTAGTGGATACGACCTGGTCACTACCGCCGCAGCAAGACCATCCCGCTTTGCGGCGGGCTCTGGTGAAAACCAGTAGTGGCTTAGAACCGGTCCACTAGCACGGTCCACGCCAATCCCTCTCTGGCACAGAGGATCCACTACCTGCCAGCCGGCATCGTGACAGGTATTAATATTGAGGGGGGGGGTTGGTTAGGGGGGGGTGGTTATCCCTCCTCCATCTTAATCCCCTTATGCCATTCCCCCCCCCTCTGATTCCCTTTTGCCATATCAGATACTAATGGCACAAGGGGATTAAGTATCGCATTAGTATAAATCTAAGAACACGCCTTTTGTCCACGGGTACCCTTCACATGTAAGTTCTGTGCGAATTTACGCACAAGTGGTACCCGCGGACATACTTTCAGCCTTTGGGGGTACAGTTGCCAAAAAGGTTGAGAATCACTGCTCTACACAAACCAGCCCCAACTTTTTTAAGACAAGAACCCTTCTTCAGATAATGGCAGTGGATAAAGGAACAGTCAAAACTCACAAGAGTAGTAAAAACAACACAACTAAATTGAGAAGACATTCAATTATTCTGAACATTAGGAGAAAGACCTCCGAAGAGCAATGCCTTATATTTATCCTGCTGTCAACCCCAAGTGTTGGCCATGTCTGTCGTTAACAAGTTCTATTATCTGTTATGGTGGACCTGCCCAGATCTTTTGGAAACAGATTTTTCAAAGCATAGATAAAATTACCAAGCTATCAGGTAAACCAATAACCATCCTACAATCAGATACAAAGCTGGTCATACACCTTAGATTAATGTTGGACAGACATGAAGATTATTGTAGAATCAGCAGATAAGGAAGAGAAGGACCATATTGGGCTTCGTTTTCCTGATCCTTTTGTTTTTGGGGAGATAACAGCTCTCTTGGAAAAGATTTCTCAGAGCATAGATAAAATTCCCTAGCCAACAGCCCGATCCTTCTGTTCTTGGGGAGATAAGAGGGGCCTAGAAGCATCTTTCACCCCTCTCCCTATTCAGAATGTATACATGGATGGCCTGATCTTGTGTACATGTGTATATGAGGGTCAGGAGAGAGAAATGTTGGTCCAACAAGAATTCAACCAATGTGGATCTGTTTTATATGTCCGGCCTAAAGGGAAAACATGGACAAAAATCTATAATAATCTTATTTCTTTTTTCCTCCTTAGGATATTAACAGAATCTCCTGACTTTGGGTTTGTTATCCTTTCTGCCCTTTATCTTCAATTACACTTCTCTAGTTTCACTTAACTTATATCACTCTTGTTAAACTTACACTTCATTTTCTTTACCCACACCCCTCTTCTTTGACTTACACACCTTTGTCTTTACTTACACCCCTCTTGTTTAAGTTATACCCTTTTGCCTTCACTTACACCCCTTTTTTTTATGTACAGCTCTTTATTTAAAAAAATAAAAAAATAGATACAATAACAGTAAAATGTCTTGTCTTGTCTGATCCCCATCTTGGGGCAGGAGATGTCGGAGGGACAATCACAGAGTCCCCACAGAAAATAATAATTGTTGGAGAATAAATCCGATGTCACCGGAAATTGAAAGAAAACCTTAAAAAAACTCAATTTTGACTTAAAATTAAATAAGTAAATATCTGTGTTTATAACCAGCTCCATATCCCACCATATAGATGGGTCTTCTCCATGTGAGGCTTGTTTACCTCATATAGAATAGGGATAACCATCAGTACATTGTAATGACCATTGTCATGTAGGATGAGGTCCAGCATGTGACCTGTTCTCAGAAAACATGCAGAGCTCTCCTCATAGGCTGCATTGTTGAGGGTTAAACAGGTCAGGTGGACTGAGTCTTCATCACGTCTACAGTAGATACATGACAAGAGATGTTTGCCAGGAAAAGGCTGGATGAGGATCAGTAGGAAATCCTGTTTTGTTGTATCAGTGAAGATCACATTAGTAATGTCACCTGTGTCTTCTGGAAAATCCAGTGTTGGGGCCAGAGGGAGAGTGAGTGACCAATCCTATACGTCACACCTGCTACAATCTACAAATCTGTAAACAATCCCCAGGAGGCCGATGACCCAAACACAGCGTACACCACGTCCCTGCTGCTTCATGAGTAGTGTTGAGCACAAATATTCCTAATGCAAATTTTTATCGCGAATATCGGCACTTCTCAATTTCGTGAATATTTAGAATATAGTGCTATATATTCATAATGACGAATAATCATTTTTTTTTTGTCTTTTTTCCACATGCACATTTTTTATGCACATTTTTCCTCCGAATTTTCAGATGGAAAAAAATGAACGAACATAGCGAATATGTGAATTTCGCGAACATAGGACGAATTATCATCAATATATTCGCAAGTATCGCGAAATATCGCAAGTTCAGATATGGGCCCTGCCGCTCATCACTATTCATAAGTATCACATTATCTCCATGCCTAGGGACCTTTCGCAAGGTTGGCCCTGTAGGCGATAATTCCTGAGGGTATTTGACCAACAACAGGATTCTTAGTGAAGGACGCCATGCGTAGGGGCAGTTTAGAAATTGAAAGTGCACCAATTGACCTAAAAAGTTGTGTATAACGCTGTGAGATCTTCAGGTTCACCAAGTTGATCTCTAGTAGTAAGAGAGGCCATTATTTTGAGAAATTTGTCATCATATTTTAGGGAAAGTTAGAACAAAATTGATTTGTGCCAAATTTGCTTAGAACACATGGGGGAATAATTAACCCTACACTGTCATGGCAGCACATAAATCTTAGGGCAATTTATAGGAGTGGAATATTAACAGGTGGGGAAAAGCCTTGAGTGAAAAGTGTTATGTCTGGTAAAGTAATGGTTGGGCAAGGACACAATAGAGGAAAGAGCACCCCTGCCATGTCCTCTGCCAGTAAGCATGTTGGTGGCAAAACCAGCTCTATGGGCACCACCCATTTGCCCAGGCCCAGTACAAGTAGCACTAGCCGCCATGTGCCTCGAGGGACTAGCAGTATCAGCAAGCCAGAGTTGTGTATCCCCAGAGGATGTGTTGTTTTGGGGAATAATACGGCCATTGTGGATTGGTTGAATCATTCTTGGTCATCTCAGGAAGATGATGTTGTGCCAGGAGTCAGTAGATTCCTTCTTCTCCACTACAGTTATGTGGCACAGTTAAAGAAGCATTGCTAGTCCATCTATTGTTTAATTTCTGTCTTTGTTGCCCTCCTAGTTGGGCCCCATTTTTTCTCTGAGGAGACAGCACCCTGGGTGGTTAGAAGAAGGATAGTGATGAAGAGAAGTTATGTGAGTACGGTCAGTCAGTGTTCAGTGTTGCAAAAGTGGTGGAGGTGGAAGCAGTGGTCGAGAATAGTGGTAGTAGTGGGACTGGTGGTGGTAATTGTAACGCTACATCAGTAATGGAGGTGGATATGGTGGGGGGGGGCACAAGAAATCAGAACAGGCTGAGAGAAGCTGTGAGATTAATGCAATAGTGAAAACTTACAAAAAGTTAGTAAAAACAGCGCAACTGAATAAGATTTTCCCCTATCCAGCCTTCTGTACACTAGGATTGGAAGGAAGACCTCCAAAGAGTACTGACCCTACACTCTCTAAGCTCTGGATGTGTCAGATTACAAGAACATTCATGTAAAGTGCGGATCTTCTTCACTCTGTGTATTCTGCTGTCAGCCCCCAAGTGATGACCATGTCTGTCGGTAACAAGCTCTATTATCTGATATGGTGCATCTGTCCAGCTCTATCGGAAAAAGATTTCTCAGAGCATAAATAAAATTCCAAAGCCAACAGCCCGAACCTTTTGTTTTTGGTGAGATAAGAGGGGCCTAGAAGCATCTTTCTCCACTCTCCCTATATAGAATGTATACATGCATGGCCTGGTCTAGTGTACATGTGTATGTGAGGGTCAGGAGAGAGAGATGTTGGTCCATCGAGAATTCAACCAACGTGGATCTGAATTACTTGTCCGACCTGAAAACATGGACAGAAATCTATAATAATCTTATTTCTTTTTTCCTCCTATTGGATATTAACAGAATCTCCTGACTTCAGACATTGTTTTTTTTTATCCGTTTTGCCCTTTATCTTTATTTACACCCCTCTTGTTTAACTTACGCCCCTTTGTCCTTAATTACATCTCTTTTTTACTTACATACCTTTTATTTTACTTACACCTCCTTTAGTTTATTTACATGCCTCTTATTTAATTTTCACCACTTTTGATTAACCAGTTAAGTGGCCCTGACGCCCTGGTACTTAAGGACCCAGGGCATACCTGTACGCCTGTGGGAATTTCGGTCCCCGCCGCTCGCCGGGCTGGGGCCGGCCCCCTTCAAATGCCCAGGGGGGTCATGAGACCCCCCCATGTCGGTGATCCGGGTCATACGGGTCTCCGGTGACCCAGAAAATAAGGGGGATCGGGGTTGTCTAAGACACCCACGATCCCCCTGAAGGGATAGGAGTGAGGTGGCAGGGGTGTCACCCCTCCTATCCCTGCTATTGGTTGTTCAGAAGCGATGAACAATAGCAGATCGGGGGCGGTTCCCCGTTCTGCCCACCCACGGGAGGCCGGGGCAGAATGGGGAAACTGACGGGGAGCGGTGATCGGCAGCAGCAGAGGACGGCGATGTGGCTCCTTGGATCCTACGGAAGCCGGTGAGTAGCCTAGCAACATCTGGAGGGCTACAGTTTGGAGACCACTATACAGTGGTCTCTAAACTGTAGCCCTCCAGATGTAGCAAAACTGCAAATCTTAGCATGCCCAAACAGCAAACAGCTGTCTCGGCATGCTGGGAGTTGTAGTTGCGTACCTCCAGCTGTTGCATAACTAAATCTCCCAGTATGCCCTTAGGCGATCAGTACATGCTGGGAGTTGTAGTTTTGCAACAGCTGGAGGCACACTGGTTGGAAAATACTGAGTTAGGTAACAGAACCTAACTGAAGGTTTTCCAACCAGTGTGCCTCCAGCTGTTGCAAAAGTACAACTCCCAGCATGCACGGTCTGTCAGTACATGCTGGGAGTTGTAGTTTTGAAACAGCTGGAGGTTTGTGTCCCCCCCCATGTGAATGTACAGGGTACATTCACAAGGGTGGGTTTACAGTCAGTTTCCTACTTGAAGTTTGAGCTGCGGCCAATTTTTCGCTGCAGCGCAAACTCCTAGTGGGAAACTCACAGTAAACCCCACAGTGAGAATGTACCCTCAAAACACTACACTACACTACACTAACACATAATAAAGGGTAAAACACTACATATACACCCCCTTACACTGTCCCCCCCCCCCCAATAAAAATGAAAAATTATTCCAAAACGGAGCCTCCAGCAGTGGCAAAACAACAACTCCCAGCATTTCCGGACAGCCACTGACTGTCCAGGCATGCTGGGAGTTTAACAACAGCTGGAGGCACCCTGTTTTGGAATCACTGGCGTAGAATACCCCAAGTCCATCCCTATGCAATCCCTAATTTAGTTCTCAAATGCTCATGGTGCCCTCTCACTTCGGAACCCTGTCGTATTTCAAGGAAACAGTTTAGTGCGACATATGGGGTATTTCCGTACTCGGGAGAAATTGCACTACAAATTTTGGGGGCTTTTTCTCCTTTTACCCCTTATGAAAAGGAAAAGTCGAGGTCTACACCAGCCTGTTAGTGATTATTTTTTTTTTTATTACACTAACATGCTGGTGTTGCGCCATACTTTTTATTTTCGCAAGCGGTAAAAGGAAAAAAAGACCCACAAAATTTGTAACGCAATTTCTCCTGAGTATGGAAAAACCCCATATGTGGGTGTAAAATGCTCTGCGGGCGCACAACAAGGCTCAGGAGTGAGAGCGCACTATGTACATTTGAGGCCTAAATTGGTGATTTGCACAGGGGTGGATGATTTTACAGCGGTTCTGCATAAACGCAAAAAAAATAAATACCCAGATGTGACCCCATTTTGGAAACTACACCCCTCATGGAATGTAACAAGGGGTATAGTGAGCCTTAACACCCCACAGGTGATTGAAAATTTTTCGTTAAATTTGGATGGGAAAATGGAAAAAAAATTTCACTAAAATGCTGGTGTTACCCTAAATTTTTCATTTTCACAAGGGAAAATAGGAAAAAAGCCCTACAAAATTTGTAACCCCATTTCTTCTGAGTAAGAACATACCCCATATGTGTATGTAAAGTGCTCTGCGGGTGAACTACAATGCTCAGAAAAGAAGGAGTACCATTGGGATTTTGAAGAGACAATTTGTCCAGAATTGAAGGCCATGGGTGTTTACAAAGCCTCCATAGTGACAGAACAATGGACCCCCCCCCCCACATGTGACCCCATTTCGCAAACTACATCCCTCATGTAATGTAATAAGGGGTACATTTACGCCCCACAGGTGTCTGACAGATGTTTGGAACAGTGGTCCGTAAAAATGAAAAATTTAATTTTTAATTTGCACAGCCCACTGTTCCAAAGATCTGTCAAATGCCAGTGCAGTGTAAATACTCACTGCACCTCTTATTAAATTCTGTGAGGGGTGTAGTTTCCAAAATGGGGTCACATGTGGGGGGGTCCACGAGGGGGTTTTAAATGCACATGGCCCCTGACTTCCATTCCAAACAAATTCTCTCTCCAAATGCTCAATGGCGCTCCTCCACTTCTGAGCATTGTAGTTCACCCGCAGAGCACTTGACGTCCACACATGGAGTATTTCCATACTCAGAAGAAATGGGGTTACAAAATTCGGGGGGCATTTTGTCCTATTACCCAAATGGTAAATTTGGGGGAAAAGCCAGCATTTTAGTGAAAGTTTTTTTTCTCATTTACACATCCAACTTTAGCAAAAAGTCTTCAAACACCTGTGGGGTGTTAAGGCTCACTATACCCCTTGTTACTTTACTTGAGGGGTGTAGTTTCCAAAATAGTATGCTATGTGTTTTTTTTTTTTTTTTTTTGCTGTTCTGGCAGCATGGGGGCTTCTTAAATGCGACATGGTCCCGAAAAACCATTTCAGAAAAACTCGACTCTCCAAAATCCCACTGTAGCTCATTCCCTTCTGAGCCCTCTAGTTCACCCACCGAGTAATTGACATACACATATGAGGTATTTCCTAATTCAAAAGAAATTGGTTTACACATTTTAGGAAGATTTCTCTCCTTTTACCCCTTGTAAAAATTCCAAAAACTGGGTCTACAAGAACATTCCAGTGTAAAAAATGAAGATTTTGAATTTACTCCTTCAATTTGCTGCTATTCCTGTGAAACACCTAAAGGGTTAACAAACCTTTTCAATGTCATTTTGAATACAATGGGGGGTGCAGTTTTTATGATGAGGTCATTTAAGGGGTATTTCTAATATGAAGACCCTCAAATCCACTTCAAAACTGAACTGGTCCCTGAAAAATTTCGATTTTGGAAATTTTGTGAAAAATTGGAAAATTGATGCTGAACTTTGAAGCCCTCTGATGTCTTCCAAAAGTAAAAACATCAACTCTATGATGCAAACACAAACTAGACATATTGTATATGTGAATCAATGTATAATTTATTCGGAATGTCCATTTTCCTTATAAGCAGAGAGCTTCAAGGAAGGATTAAGTTGTTTTTTTATTAGAAGTAATTTATAAATCTGTTTAATTTTCTGATACCAGTGGATTAAAAAAAAAAGTTTTCCACTTTAAGTAATAGCCCTTTGTCTTAAGTTACACTCCTTTTGTAGTCTGCAGCTGATTTGTTTAATTTACATCCTTCACATACACCTCTTTATTTAAAAAGAATCAGAACATTTTTTTTAATAAAAATAAAATATCTTAAAAAATACATTAAAATCCTCCTTGTTCAATTCCCATTCCATTCGGAGATATCAGAGGGAGAATTCCCATAAAAATAATAATTGTAGAAGAAAGAATCTGATGTCTACTCTAAACATTGTCACCAGAAAAAGAAGAAAAAAAACAATGTACAAAACCTCAATTTTGACTTAAAATTAAATAAGTAAATATCTGTGTTTATAACCAACTAAACATTCCGTCACCATATAGATGGGTCTTCTCCATGTGAGGCTTGTTTACCTCAGTGGAGGATAGAGATAACCATCAGTACATTGTAATTACCATTGTCATGTAGAATGAGGTAATAAATGAGGTCAATCATCTCAGCATGTGACCTGTCTAAACCATCTAAGACTTTTCGGAATACGTGCAGAGATCTCCTCATTGGCTGCATTGTTGAGGGTTAAACAGGTCGGGTGGACTGAGTCTTCATCACGTCTACAGT
Source organism: Hyla sarda (assembly GCF_029499605.1). Taxonomy (NCBI): domain Eukaryota; kingdom Metazoa; phylum Chordata; class Amphibia; order Anura; family Hylidae; genus Hyla; species Hyla sarda. The sequence continues at coordinate 229,974,668 of NC_079196.1, forward strand.
AGATACATGACAAGAGATGTTTGCCAGGAAAAGGCTGGATGAGGATCAGCATGGAATCCTGTTTTGTTGTATCGGTGAAGATCACATTAGTACTGTCACCTGTGACTTCTGGAAATTCCAATGTTGGGGCCAGAGGGAGAGCGAATGACCAATCCTATACGTCACACCTGCTACAATCTACAAACCTGTAAACAATCCCCAGGAGGCCAATGACCCAAACACAGCGTACACCACGTCCCTGCTGCTTCATGAATAGTGTTGAGCACAAATATTCCTAATGCAAATTTTTATTGCGAATATCGGCACTTCTCAATTTCGTGAATATTTAGAATATAGTGCTATATATTCATAATGAAGAATAATCTTTTTTTTTTGCATATGCAAATTTTTTAATGCACATTTTTCATCTGAATTTTCAGATGGAAAAAAATGAACGAACATAGCGAATATGTGAATTTCGCGAACATAGGACAAATAATCGTCAATATATTCTCAAAATCCCCAGGAGGCCAATGACCCAAACACAGCGTACACCACTTCCCTGCTGCTTCATAAGTATCACATTATCTCCATGCCTAGGGACCTTTCGCAAGGTTGGCCCTGTAGGCTATAATTCCTGAGGTTATTTGACCAATAACAGGATTCTTAGTGAAGGACGCCATGCGTAGGGGCAGTTTAGAAATTGAAAGTGCACCAATTGACCTAAAAAGTTGTGTATAATGCTGTGAGATCTTCAGGTTCACCAAGTTGATCTCTAGTAGTAATAGAGGCCATTATTTTGAGAAATTTGTCATCATATTTTAGGGAAAGTTAGAACAAAATTGATTTGTGCCAAATTTGCTTGGAACAAATGGGGGAATAATTAACCCTACACTGTCATGGCAGTACATAAATCTTAGGGCAATTTATAGTAGTGGAAAATTAACAGGTGGGGAAAAGCCTTGAGTGAAAAGGGTTATGTCTGGTAAAGTTATGGTTGGGCAAGAACACAATAGAGGAAAGAGCACCCCTGCCATGTCCTCTGCCAGTAAGCATGTTGGTGGCAATACCAGCTCTATGGGCACCACCCATTTGCCCTGGCCCAGTACAAGTAGCACTAGCAGCCATGTGCCTCGAAGGACTAGCAGTATCAGCAAGCCAGAGTTGTGTATCCCCAGAGGATGTGTTGTTTTGGGGAATAATACGGCCATTGTGGATTGGTTGAATCATTCTTGGTCATCTCAGGAAGATGATGTTGTTCCAGGAGTCAGTAGATTCCTTCTTCTCCACTACAGTTATGTGGCACAGTTAAAGAAGCATTGCTAGTCCATCTATTGTTTTATTTCTGTCTTTGTTGCCCTCCTAGTTGGGCCCCATTTTTTCTCTTAGGAGACATGACCCTGGGTGCTTAGAAGAAGGATAGCGATGACGAGAAGTTATGTGAGTACGGTCAGTCAGTGTTGCAGAAGTGGTGGAGGTGGAAGCAGTGGTCGAGCATAGTGGTAGAAGCGGGACTGGTGGTGGTAATTGTAACGCTACATCAGTCATGGAGGTGGATATGGTGGGGGGGGGGGGCACAAGAAATCAGAACAGGCTGAGAGAAGCTGTGAGATTAATGCAATAGTGAAAACTTACAAAAAGGTAGTAAAAACAGCGCAACTGAATAAGAAGATTTTCCCCTATCCAGCCTTCTGTACACTAGGATTGGAAGGAAGACCTCCAAAGAGTACTGACCCTACACTCTCTAAGCTCTGGATGTGTCAGATTACAAGAACATTCATGTAAAGTGCGGATCTTCTTCACTCTGTGTATTCTGCTGTCGGCCCCCAAGTGATGACCATGTCTGTCGGTAACAAGCTCTATTATCTGATATGGTGCATCTGTCCAGCTCTATCGGAAAAAGATTTCTCAGAGCATAAATAAAATTCTGAAGCCAACAGCCCGATCCTTTTGTTCTTGGGGAGTTAAGAGCACAAAAATTAAAATAACCATGTTTTAAAGGCAACTGGTTGTTCCTACGATTTCCAATTGGAGGGGAAGCGCCTGAATAAAGTCCCTATATTTTTTATTGATGGCACGCAATATCCATATCTCCTTCTTCTTTGACTTACACACATTTGCCTTCACTTACACCCCTTTTGTTTAATGAATAGCTCTTTAAATAAAAAATAGATACAATAATAGTAAAATGTCTTGTCTTGTCTGATCCCCATCTTGTATACTGGACCTGCCCAGGACTTTTGGAAAAATATTTTTTTGAGCATAGATAAAATTCTCAAGGAGAGAGAGATGTTGGTCCATCGAGAATTCAACCAACGTGGATCTGAATTATATGTCCGACCTAAAGGGAAAACATGGACAGAAATCTATAATAATCTTATTTCTATTTTTCTCCTATTGGATATTAACAGAATCTCCGGACTTCAGACATTGTTTTTTCTTATCCGTTTCGCCCTTTATCTTTATTTACACCCCTCTTGTTTAACTTACGCCCCTTTGTCCTTAATTACATCTCTTTTTTTACTTACATACCTTTTATTTTACTTACACCTTCTTTAGTTTATGTACATGCCTCTTATTTAATTTTCACCACTTTTGATTAACCAGTTAAGTGGCCCTGACGCCCTGGTACTTAAGGACCCAGGGCATACCTGTACGCCTGTGGGAATGTCGGTCCCCGCCGTGCGGCGGGCGGGGGCCGGACCGGCCCCATTGCAAATGCCCAGGGAGGTCCTGAGACCCTCCCATGTCGGTGATCCCGGTCATACGGGTCTCCGGTGACCCAGAAAATAAGGGGGATTGGGGTTGTCTAAGACACCCACAATCCCCCTGAAGGGATAGGAGTGAGGTGGCAGGGGTGCCACCTCTCCTATTCCTGCTATTGGTTGTTCAGAAGCGACGAACAATAGCAGATCAAGGCGGTTCCCCCGTTCTGCCCACCCACGGTAGGCTGGGGCAGAACGGGGAAACTGACGGGGATCGGTGATCGGCAGCAGCATAGGACGGCGATGTGGCTCCCTGGATCCTACGGAAGCCGGTGAGTAGCCTAGCAACATCTGGAGGGCTACAGTTTGGAGACCACTATACAGTGGTCTATAAACTGTAGCCCTCCAGATGTTGCAAAACTGCAAATCTTAGCTTGCCCAAACAGCAAACAGCTGTCTCGGCATGCTGGGAGTTGTAGTTGCGTACCTCCAGCTGTTGCATAACTACATCTCCCAGTATGCCCTTAGGCGATCAGTACATGCTGGGAGTTGTAGTTTTGCAACAGCTGGAGGCACACTGGTTGGAAAATACTGAGTTAGGTAACAGAACCTAACTGAAGGTTTTCCAACCAGTGTGCCTCCAGCTGTTGCAAAAGTACAACTCCCAGCATAAACAGTTTGTCAGTACATGCTGGGAGTTGTAGTATTGAAACAGATGGAGGTTTGCCCCCCCACCCCCCATGTGAATGTACAGGGTACATTCACACGGGCAAGTTTACAGTAAGTTTCCTGCTTCAAGTATGAGCTGTAGCAAATTTTTCGCTGCAGCGCAAACTCCTAGCGGGAAACTCACAGTAAACCCCCCAGTGCGAATGTACCCTAAAAACACTACACTACATTACGCTAACACATAATAAAGGGTAAAACACTACATATACACCCCCTTACACTGTCCCCCCCCCCCCAATAAAAATGAAAAATTATTGTACGGCAGTGTTTCCAAAACGGAGCCTCCAGCTGTGGCAAAACAAAAACTCCCAGCATTTCCGGACAGCCACTGACTGTCCAGGCATGCTGGGAGTTTAGCAACAGCTGAAGGCACCCTTTTTTTTAATCACTGGCGTAGAATACCCCAAGTCCACCCCTATGCAATCCCCAATTTAGTTCTCAAATGCGCATGGTGCTCTCTCACTTCGGAGCCCTGTCATATTTCAAGGAAACAGTTTAGGGCCACATATGGGGTATTTCCGTACTCGGGAGAAATTGCACTACAAATTTTGGGGGCTTTTTCTCCTTTTACCCCTTATGAAAAGGAAAAGTCGGTGTCTAAACCAGCCTGTTAGTGAATTTATAAATTTTTTATTTTCATAAGCGGTAAAAGGAAAAAAAGACCCACAAAATTTGTAGCGCAATTTCTCCTGAGTATGGAAATACCCCATATGTGGGCGTAAAATGCTCTGCGGATGCACAACAAGGCTCAGGAGTGAGAACGCACTATGTACATTTGAGGCCTAAATTGGTGACTTCACAGGGGTGGCTGATTTTACAGCGGTTCTGACATAAACAAAAAAAAATAAAAAATACCCACATGTGACCCCGTTTTGGAAACTACACACCTCACGGAACGTAACAAGGGGTATAGTGAGCCTGATTGACAATTTTTCTTAAAGTTGGATGGGAAAATGGAAAAAAAATTTCCCTAAAATGCTGGTGTTACCCTAAATTTTTCATTTTCACAAGGGAAAATAGGAAAAAAGCCCCACAAAATTTGTAACCCCATTTCTTTGAGTAAGAACATACCTCATATGTGGATGTAAAGTGCTCTGCGGGTGAACTACAATGCTCAGAAGAGAAGGAGCACCATTGGGATTTTGGAGAGAAAATGTGTCCGGAATTAAAGGCCATGAGTGTTTACAAAGCCCCCATAGTGCCAGAACAATGGACCCCCTACACATGTGACCCCATTTCTGAAACTACATCCCTCATGTAATCTAATAAGGGGTACAGTGAGCATTTACGCCCCACAGGTGTCTGACAGATTTTTGGAACAGTGGTCCGTGAAAATGAAAAATGTAATTTTTCATTTGCACAGCCCATTGTTCTAAAGATCTGTCAAATGTCAGTGCGGTGTAAATACTCACTGCACCCCTTATTAAATTCTGTGAGGGGTGTAGTTTCCAAAATGGGGTCACATGTGGGGGGGTCCACTGTTCTGGCACCACGGGGGGCTTTTTAAATGCACATGGCCTGACTTCCATTCCAAACAAATTCTCTCTCCAAAAGCTCAATGGCGCTCCTCCACTTCTGAGCATTGTAGTTCACCGCAGAGCACTTGACGTCCACACATGGAGTATTTCTATACTCAGAAGAAATGGGGTTACAAATTTTGGGGGGCACTTTATCCTTTTACCCAAATTGTAAATTTGGAGGAAAAGCCAGCATTTTAGTGAACATTTTTTTCTCATTTACACATCCAACTTTAAAGGGGTACTCCGATGCTTAGACATCTTATCCCCTATCCAAAGGATAGGAGATAAGATGCCTGATCAAGGGAGTCCCACCACTGGGGACCCCCAGGATCTTGCCCTCGGCACCCTGTTTGTAATCAGTCCCCGGAGCATAGGCTTACAGCTATCACGTCCCCTCCTGTAGGCTTGCATTGAGTGGCGGAGCGTGACTTCACACGGGGGCGGAGGTGTGACGTCACACGCCGCCGGCCGTGTGGTCGCCGGTAATCAGACCCTGAGCGAAAGAAATTGGTTTACACATTTTAGGAAGATTTCTCTCCTTTTACCCCCTGTAAAAATTCAAAAACTGTTTCTACGAGAACATGCCAGTGTAAAAAATTTTGATTTTGAATTTTCTCCTTCAATTTGCTGCTATTCCTGTGAAACACCTAAAGGGTAAACAAACCTTTTCAATATCATTTTGAATACAATGAGGGGCGCAGTTCTTATGATGAGGTCATTTAAGGGGTATTTCTAATATGAAGACCCTCAAATCCACTTCAAAACTGAACTGGTCCCTGAAAATTTTCGATTTTGGAAATTGTGAGAAAAATTGGAAAATTGCTGCTGAACTTTGAAGCCCTCTGGTGTCTTCCAAAAGTAAAAACATCAACTGTATAATTTATTTGGAATGTCCATTTTCCTTACAAACAGAGATCTTCGAATAAAATTTTTCACAAATGATGCAATTATCGACAAAATTTTAACACTAACGTAAAGTAGAATAGTTCAGGAAAAAATATTCTCGGAATCAGAATGAAAAGTAAAAGCATCAGAGTTATTAATGCTTAACGTGACAGTGGTCAGTTGTGCAAAAAATGGCCGGGTCCTAAGGTGAAAATGGTCCTGGTCCTTAACCCCTTAAGGACCCATGACGTATGCATACATCATCACACCATGGGTCTTAAGGACCCATGACGTATACATACGTCATGGTCTTTTCCTGGTCTCCGCCGCTCACCCGGCGGAGATCGGAAGCGGATCCCTGCTGAAATCCTTCAGCAGGGATCCAGGGCAAACGCCGAGGGGGGCTATGTAGGCCCCCCATGTCGGCGATCGCCGCAAATCGCAAGGGAATTCGTCCTTGCGATCTGCGGCGATACCGGGCTGATCGGGCCCGGTAATTTTGCATGATCCCGGCTGTCACAGACAGCCAGGACCATGCTAAAGTATAGGAGCGAGGTGGCAAGCCGGCCACCTCCTCCCATACCCTGCGATCCGTCGGTTAGTTAAACAACCAATCGCAGGGGGGGCGGTTACTTCCTTCTGCCTTGCCCGGCCCCTGGAAGTCCGGAGAGGACGGGAGGAAGACCGGAGGACGCGGCGGGGGACGGGGGAGTGCTGGGGACCGGCCCCGGTACTTACCTCGTCCCTGAAGACCCGGATCCCGGCGATGAAGATGGCGGCGGCGACAGGTGAGTGGATCTTCAGCCGCGGTCGGGCCCTTTACAGCAATGCACATCGCCGTAAAGCGACATGCATTGCTGTATTGGGACCCTGTATACTACAACTCCCAGCATGCCCAGACAGCCCTTGGCATCTGGGCATGCTGGGAGTTGCAGTTTTGCAATATCTGGAGGTCCGCAGTTTTTGGACCACTGTGCCCTTCCAGATGTTGCAAAACTACACATCCTCAGCATGCCCTTACTGTCCAGGCATGCTGGGAGTTGTAGTTCTGTAACATCTGGCCCTTCAGATGTTGCAGAACTACAACTCCCAGCATGCCTGGACAGTAAGGGCATACTGGGAGTTGTAGTTTTGCAACATCTGGAAGGGCACAGATTGGGAACCACTGTATTAGTTGTCTGCAAACTGTAGTCCTCCAGATGTTGCAAACTACAACTCCAAGCATGCTGGGAGTTGTAGTTCGGCAACATCTGGCTCTAAAGATGTTGCCGAACTACTACTTCCAGCATGCCTGAGAATGTTTGGGAGTTGTGGTTTTGCAACAACAGGAGGCACACTGGTTGGGAAACATTGTCTGTTTCCTAACTCAGTGTTTCCCAACCCTTGTGCCTCCAGCTGTTGCAAAACTGTAACTACCAGCATGCACTGATAGACTGTGCATGCTGGGAGTTGTAGTTTTGCAACAGCTGGAGGCCCCCCCCCCCCTGTGAATGTACAGGGTACATTCACATGGGCAGGGGCTTACAGTGAGTATCAGGCTGCAAGTTTGCGATGCAGCAAATTTTGCGTGGCAGCTCAAACTCGCAGCGGGAAACTCGCTGTAACCCCCCGCCCGTGTGACTGTACCCTAAAAACACTATACTACACTAACACAAAATAAAATAAGTAAAAAACACTACATATACACATACCCCTACACAGCCCCCCTCCCCTCCCCAATAAAAATGAAAAACGTCTGGTACGCCACTGTTTTCAAAATGGAGCCTCCAGCTGTTGCAAAACAACAACTCCCAGTATTGCCGGACAGCCGTTGACTGTCCAAGCATGCTGGGAGTTTTGCAACAGCTGGAGGCACCCTGTTTGGGAATCACTGGCGTAGAATACCCCTATGTCCACCCCTATGCAAATCCCTAATTCAGGCCTCAAATGCGTATGGCGCTCTCACTTTGAAGCCCTGTCGTATTTCAAGGCAACAGTTTAGGGCCACATATGGGGTATCGCCGTTCTCGGGAGAAATTGCCTTACAAATTTTGGGGGGCTTTTTCTCCTTTCACCCCTTATGAAAAGGTGAAGTTGGGGTCTACACCAGCATGTTAGTGTAAAAAAATTATTTTTTTACACTAACATGCTGGTGTTGCCCTATACTTTTCATTTTGACAAGAGGTAAAAGGGAAAAAAGCCCCCCAAAATTTGTAATGCAATTTCTCCCGACTATGGAGATACCCCATATGTGGGCGCAAAGTGCTCTGGGGGCGCACAAAAAGGCCCAGAAGGGAGAGTGCACCATGTACATTTGAGGTGATTTGCACAGGGGTGGCTGATTGTTACAGCGGTTTTGACAAAAGCAAAAAAAACAAAACCCCACATGTGACCCCATTTCGGAAACTACACCCCTCATGGAATGTAATGAGGGGTGCAGTGAGAATTTACACCCCACTGGTGTCTGACAGATCTTTGGAACAGTGGGCTGCGCAAATTAAAAATTTTGTACAGCCCACTGTTCCAAAGATCTGACAGACACCAGTGGGGGGTAAATGCTCACTGTACCCCTTGTTACGTTCCTCAAGGGGTCTAGTTTCCAAAATGGTGTGCCATGTGGGGGTTATTTTGCTGTTCTGGCACCATAGGGGCTTCCTAAATGCGACATGCCCCCCGAGCAAAATTTGCTCACACAAAGCCAAATATGACTCCTTCTCTTCTGAGCATTGTAGTTCGCCTGTAGAGCACTTCAGGTCAACTTATGGGGTACCTCCATACTCAGAAGAGATGGGGTTACAAATTTTTGGGGGTATTTTCTGCTATTAACCCTTGCAAAAATGTGAAATTTGGGGGGAAACACACATTTTATTGAAATTATTTTTAATTTTTTTTACATATGCAAAAGTCGTGAAACACCTGTGGGGTATTAAGGCTCACTTTATTCCTTGTTACGTTCCTCAAGGGGTCTAGTTTCCAAAATGGTATGCCATGTGTTTTTTTTCCTGTTCTGGCACCATAGGGGCTTCCTAAATGCAACATACCCCCCAAAAACCATTTCAGAAAAACGTACTCTCCAAAATCCCCTTGTCGCTCCTTCCCTTCTGAGCCCTCTACTGTGCCCAGCCGCACACTTTACATAGACATATGAGGTATGTCCTTACTCGAGAGCAATTGGGCTACAAATAGATGTATACATTTTCACATTTTACCCCTTGTAAAAATTCAAAAATTGGGTCTACAAGAACATGCGAGTGTAAAAAATGAAGATTGTGAATTTTCTCCTTCACTTTGCTGCTATTCCTGTGAAACACCTAAAGGGTTAAAATGCTGACTGAATGTCATTTTGAATACTTTGGGGGTGCAGTTTTTATAATGGGGTCATTTGTGGGGTATTTCTAAGATGAAGACCCTTCAAATCCACTTTAAAATTGTGATTTTGGAAATTTTGAACTTTGAAGCCCTCTGGTGTCTTCCAAAAGTAAAAACTCATCAATTTTATTATGCAAATATAAAGTAGACATATTTTATTTGTGAATAAAAAAAAATATTTGGAATATCCATTTTCCTTACAAGCAGAGAGCTTCAAAGTTAGAAAAATGCAAAATTTTCTAATTTTTCATCAAATTTTGAGATTTTTCACCAAGAAAGGATGCAAGTTACCAAAAAATGTTACCACTAAGTTAAAGTAGAATATGTCACGAAAAAACAATCTCAGAATCAGAATGATAACTAAAAGCATCAGAGTTATTAATCTTTAAAGTGACAGTGGTCAGATGTGCAAAAAATGGCCGGGTCCTAAGGTGTAAAATGGCTGGGTCCTTAAGGGGTTAAAGGGGTACTCTGGTGGAATTTTTTTTTTAACTCAACTGGTGCCAGAAAGTTAAACAGATTTGTAAATTACTTCTATTAAAAAATCTTAATCCTTCCAGTATTTATTAGCTGCTGAATACTACAGAGGAAATTATTTTCTTTTTGGAACACAGTGCTCTTTACTGACATCACGAGCACAGAGCTCTCTGCTGACATCTCTGTCCATTTTAGGAACTGTCCAGAGCAGGAGAGGTTTGCTATGGGGATTTTCTCCTACTCTGGACAGCTCTTAAAATGGACAGAGATGTCAGCAGAGAGCACTGTGCTCGTGATTCAGCGGAGAGCTCTGTGTTCGAAACAGAAAAGAATTTCCTCTGTAGTATTCAGCAGCTAATAAGTACTGGAAGGATTACGTTTTTTTTAGTAGAAGTACTTTATAAATCTGTTTAATTTTCTGATACCAGTGGATTTAAAAAAAAAAGTTTTCCACTTTAAGTAATAGCCCTTTGTCTTAAGTTACACTCCTTTTGTAGTCTGCAGCAGATTTGTTTAATTTACATCCTTTTGGTTTCACATACACCTCTTTATTTAAAAAGAATCAGAATATTTATTTATAAAAATAAAATATCTTAAAAAATACTTTAAAATTCCCCTTGTTCAATTCCCATTCCATTCGGAGATGTCAGAGGGAGAATTCCCATAAAAATAATAATTGTAGGAGAAAGAATCTGATGTCTACTCTAAACATTGTCACCAGAAAAAAAAAAAAAAAAACAACTACAAAACCTACATTTTGACTTAAAATATCTATGTTTATAACCAACTAAACATCCCTTCACCATATAGATGGGTCTTCTCCATGTGAGGCTTGTTTACCTCAGTGGAGGATAGGGATAACCATCAGTTCATTGTAATGACCATTGTCATGTATGATGAGGTCTATCAACTCAGCATCTAAGTCTATGTCTAAACCATCTAAGACTTTTCGGAATACGTGCAGAGATTTCCTCATTGGCTGCCTTGTTGAAGGTCACACAGGTCGGGTGGACTGAGTCTCCATCACGTCTACAGTAGATACATGACATACATGATGTTTGCCAGGAAAAGGCTGGATGAGGATCAGCATGGAATCCTGTTTTGTTGTATCGGTGAAGATCACATTAGTAATGTCACCTGTGTCTTCTGGAAAAACCAGTGTTGGGGCCAGAGGGAGAGTGAGTGACCAATCCTATACGTCACACCTGCTACAAACTACAAACCTGTAAACAATCCCCAGGAGGCCAATGACCCAAACACAGCGTACACCACGTCCCTGCTGCTTCATGAGTATCACATTATCGCCATGCCTAAGGATGTTTCTAAAGATGGCCCCGCAGGCTATAATTCCTGTGGGTATGTGGCCAATAACAGGATTCTTAGTGAAGAATGCCATTCATAGGGGCGGCTCAGAAATTTTCATAGCAGTCTATTCATCTGCTGTCTAATCATCTGCTGTCTAATCATCTGCTGTCTAATCATCTGCTGTCTAATCATCTACTGTCTAATCATCTGCTGTCTAATCATCTGCTGTCTAATCATCTGCTGTCTAATTATCTGCTTTCTAATCATCTGCTGTGGGAGATTTTAGAGAAGGGTGGGCAGTAGCGATGAGCAAATTTCCCCAAATGAAAATCGGCTCCGGGTAGGACTCAGTCCAAATAAATTTAGTTAAATCAAAATTGCTCCGATTAACCTAAAAATTTGTGTATAATGCTGTGAGATATTCAGGTTCACCAGTTGGATCTCTAGGGTTAGTAATAGTGGCCATTAGTTTGAGAGATTTGTCATCATATTTTAGGAAAAGATAGAAAAAAAATTGATTTGTGCCAAATTTGCTTCATTACCAGCTCTATGGGCACAACCCATTTGCCCAGGCCCAGTACAAGTAGCACTAGCAGCCATGTTCCTGATAGGACTAGCAGTATCAGCAAGCCAGAGTTGTCTTTCTCCAGACGATATGTTTATTTTAGGAATGATACAACCATTGTGGATTGGTAGGATCATTCTTGGTCATCTCAGGAGGAGAACGTTGTGCCAGGAGTCAGTAGATGTAACGCCGAGTGCTCCAGGTCCCTGTCCCTCCCCGGAGCGCTCGCGGCGTTCTTCTGCCTGCCCCGGGCTGTCCCGCTGTCCGGGAGCGCTGCTCTGGTGTCCACGGCGGGGATGCGATCCGCGTGGCGTGACGTGCCCGCCCATGGGTCACATCCTGATCCTCTCACCTGCCCCGTCCTCCTTCGGATCCGTCCTTGCGCGCGCGGCCCCGCTCTCTAGGGCGCGCGCGCGCCGGCTCTATGAAATTTAAAAGGCCGGTGCACCACTAATTGGTGCCTGGGCCAATCAGTGTAACTACCTCCAAACACTACATAAACCCACTTCCCCTTCCTGTCCTCGCCGGATCTTGTTGCCCTAGTGCCCTGAGAAAGCGTTTTGTGTGTATCCCTAGCCTGTGTATCCAGACCCATGCTGTTGGCCCTGACTACGAACCTTGCCGCCTGCCTTGACCTTCTGCTACGTCTGACCTCGCCTTGCCTTGTCCTTGTGTCCGCTCCTGTCTCAGCTGTCAGTGAGGTTGAGTCGCTATCGGGTGGAACGACCTGGGGGTTACCTGCAGCAGCAAGTCCAACCCGCTTTGCGGAGGGCTCTGGTGAAAACCAGTAACCTCTTAGATTCCGTTCCCCTGGTACGGCCCACGCCATCGCCTCACTGAAACAGAGGATCCACTCACGTGTCCTCCCCGCATACCAGTCCGGACCCTGACAGTAGATCCCGCTGAGGTGCCGCTGCCTATTCACGCTGACCTCACCTCCGTGGTCGCCCAGCAATCCCAACAGATCGCCCAACAAGGACAACAGCTGTCTCAGTTGACTGCCATGCTTCAGCAGCTTCTGCCTCCACAGCAACAACCATCTCCTCCGCCAGGTCCAGCATCTCCTCCACAGCGAGCTGCTGCTTCCACGTCCAGAGTCCGCCTGTCTCTACCTGACAAGTTTGATGGGGATTCTAAGCTGTGCCGTGGGTTCCTGACCCAGTGTTCGCTGCACCTGGAGATCATGTCGGACCAGTTTCCCACAGAACGGTCTAAGGTGGCATTCATGCTCAGTCTACTATCTGGGAAGGCCTTGTCCTGGGCCACACTGCTTTGGGACCACAACGATCCTGCCACTGCTACCATTCAGTCCTTCTTCACCGAAGTACGCAGTGTCATTGAGGAACCTGCCCGTGCATCTTCCGCTGAAACAGCCTTGCGTAACCTCATCCAAGGAGACTCTACAGTGGGCGAATATGCCGTACAGTTCCGTACCCTGGCCTCTGAGTTGGCATGGAACAATGAGGCTCTCTGCACGACCTTTAAGAAAGGTTTATCCAGCCACATCAAGGATTGTCTGGCCGCATGAGAGATACCCTCCTCCCTGACTGAACTCATCAACTTGGCTACCCGCATTGATATGCGCTACATCGAAAGACGCCAGGAGCTTCCCCAGGAAAAAGATCTTGTTCGCACCAGGCGTAATCCGCGCCTGGCTCCTCTCTTTCAGCATCCATTGCAACCTGTTTCTGGGCCTTCCGCCGAGGAGGCCATGCAAGTGGATCGGTCACGCCTGACTCAACAAGAGATGACTCGCCGTAGGAACGAGAACTTGTGCCTGTACTGTGCGAGCTCCGAACATTTCTTAAAGGACTGTCCTCTTCGTCCTTCACGTCAGGGAAACGCCCACACCTAGTAAACGTGGGGGAGGCGTTACTAGGTGTGAATTCCTCTCCACGTCTGACTGTACCAGTACGGATTTCCTTGCCCACTAAGCCTTCCTTCTCTGCTGAGGCCTTTCTGGACTCTGGTTCTACGGGAAATTTCATTAAAGCCTCATTGATCAATAAATTCAACATTCCGGTGACCCGTCTCCTCAAACCATTCTACATTTCCTCCGTTAATGGTCAAAATCTGGACTGTACCGTACGCTATCGCACTCAACCCTTGCGCATGGGTGTTGGTGTCCTCCATCACGAGGACATATAGTTTTTTTGTACTTCCTAACTGTACCTCGGAAGTCTTACTTGGCCTTCCGTGGCTGCAGCGCCACACACCTACTCTAGATTGGTCCTCTGGGGACATTAAAAGTTGGGGTCCTTCCTGTCACAAGCAATGCCTGAAGTTTCTAGTCTCTGCCTGAAGTCTCTTGACTGTCCTATTGACTTGCTTCCTGGTACTACTCAACCCCGTGGCAGAATTTTCCTTCTTTCCGCTACAGAAACGCAGGCCATGTCTGAATATATACGAAAAAACCTTGAGAAGGGTTTTATCATTAAATCTTCATCTCCTGCAGGAGCAGGCTTCTTTTTCGTCGCCAAAAAGGATGGATCCCTACGACCTTGCATTGATTACCGCGGTCTTAACAAAATTACAGTAAAAAAAAAATGTTATCCTCTCATCTCAGAACTATTTGATCGCCTGCGGGGAGCAAAAAATTTTACCAAACTCAATCTTAGGGGTGCCTATAATCTCATCCGTATTAGAGAAGGTGACGAATGGAAAACCACGTTCAATACTAGAGATGGTCACTTTGAGTATCTTGTCATGCCCTTTGGACTTTGCAACGCCCCTGCAGTCTTTCAGGACTTTGTCAACGAGATTTTTCGGGACATGCTGTATTCCTGTGTGGTAGTCTATCTTGATGATATCCTCATATTTTCCTCCAACCTAGAGGAACACCGCCTCCATGTCCGTCAAGTGCTCCAGCTTCTACGCAAAAACCATCTTTATGCCAAAATTGAAAAATGTCTCTTTGCGCTTAGCCGTCTACCCTTCCTGGGATGCATAGTGTCCGGTCAGGGCCTTCAAATGGACCCTGACAAGCTATCTGCGGGTTTTAGATTGGCCACGCCCAACTGGTCTACGAGCTATCCAATGCTTTCTCGGATTTGCTAATTATTACCGTCAATGTATTCCCCACTTCTCCACCATCGTTGCTCCTATTGTAGCATTAACCAAGAAAAATGCTAATCCGAAATCCTGGCCACCGCAGGCGGAGGAAGCCTTTAACCACCTCAAGACCGCCTTTGCCTCTGCTCCAGTACTGTCCAGGCCTGATCCACTGAAGCCCTTTATCCTCAAAGTGGATGCCTCATCTGTTGGAGCTGGTGCTATTTTAATTTAAAAAAAAACATCTGGAAAGACCCTCACCTGCGTTTTTTTCTCTAAAACTTTTTCTCCTGCAGAGAAAAATTACTCGATTGGTGACCAAGAACTCTTGGCCATCAAGTTGGCACTTGAGGAGTGGAGACATCTCTTGGAAGGATCCATTCCCCCCCATCATCATCTATACGGACCATAAAAACTTATCATATCTTCAATCTGCACAGCGATTAAATCCACGCCAAGCTAGATGGTCGTTTTTTTTTGCACACTTCAATTTTGAAATACATTTTCGTCCTGCCGACAAAAATGTCATGGCTGATGCTCTATCACTTTCCACCAATGTCTCCGAATCTGAAGCTCTTCCTCAGCACATTATTCCTCCTGAGTGCCTTATCTCCTCTGCTCCTACCACCTAAATCCCTCCTGGAAAGACCTTCGTACCTCCACGCCTTCGGCTCAAAATCCTTAAATGGGGTCACTCATCTCATTTGGCCGGACATGCTGGTGTCAAGAAGTCTGTGCAGTTAATTTCCACACTATTGGTGGTCTTCCCTGGAGAAGGACGTGACTGATTTCGTTTGGGCTTGTACTGTTTGTGCCCGTGACAAAACCCCACGCCAGAAACCTGCAGGTCTTCTTCTTCCTTTGCCTGTGCCTGAACAACCATGGTCCCATATAGCCATGGACTTCATTACTGACCTCCCTTTTTCTCACGGCAACACAGTCATTTGGGTGGTCATTGATCGTTTTTCTAAAATGGCTCATTTTGTCCCTCTGCCTGGTCTGCCTACTGCGCCTCAATTGGCAAAACAATTTTTCCTTCATGTTTTTCGCCTCCATGGGCTTCCCACGCACATCGTCTCTGACAGAGGCGTGCAATTTGTTTCCGATTTCTGGAGAGCCCTATGTAGTCAATTAAAAAGACAAATTAAATTTCTCTTCTGCTTACCACCCTCAATCCAACGGTCAAGTGGAAAGAGTTAATCAAATTCTCGGTGACTATTTGAGTCATTTTGTCTCTGCCCGTCAAGATGACTGGGTGGACCTTTTGCCCTGGGCCAAATTTTCATACAATTTTAAAGATTCTGAGTCTTCTTCCAAGTCCCCATTTTTTGTGGTGTACGGCCGTCACCCGATTCCCCCTCCCTATTCCCTCTTCCTCTGGAGTTCCTGCTGTGGATAATTTGACTCAAGATTTTTTCTTCATCTGGAGTGAGACTCGTAATTCTCTTTTGCTGGCCTCATCTCGCATGAAGAAATATGCCGATAAAAAGAGAAGACCGCATCCTGTTTTTGCCCCTGATGACAAAGTGTGGCTTTCAGCTAGGAACATTCGTTTCCGGGTGCCTAGCTACAAGCTAGGTCCTCGGTTTCTTGGACCTTTTAAAATCAAAAAACAAATCAATCCTGTCTCCTACCAACTTCATCTTCCCCCTTCTCTTCGTATTCCCAATTCTTTCCATGTTTATCTTCGCAAACGTCTCATACTTAACCGTTATTGTCCCAAGGGCACTGTTCCTGCTCCGGTCTCTGGCTCCTCTGATGTCTTCTTTGTCAAGGAGATCCTCGCCTCCAAGGTCGTCCGAGGTAAAATATTTTTTTTTAATTGATTGGGAGAATTGTGGTCCTGAAGAGAGGTCCTGGGAACCTGAGGTTAACATTCTTCATAAAGACCTCGTCCGCAGATTCCTGGGCTCCAAAAGGAGGGGGAGACCTTAGGGGGGGGTACTATAACGCCGAGCGCTCCAGGTCCCTGTCCCTCCCCGGAGCGCTCGTGGTGTTCTTCTTCCTGCAGCGCCCCGGGCAGTTCCACTGTCTGGTGTCCCCGGCAGGGATGCGATCCACGTGGCGGGACGTGTCGCATCCTGATCCTTTCACCTGCCCCGTCCTCCTTCGGCTCCATCCCGGCGCGCGCGGCCCCGCTCTCTAGGGTGCGCGCCGGCTCTATGCCTGGCCCAATCAGTGTAATTACCTCCAAACACTACATAAACCCATCAACAGCGGGCAAACCAGAAGGCGTGGGAGTGGGGAGTGGGGGAAGAGGGTGACGGCCGTACACCACAAAGAACGGGGATTTAGCGGAGGATTCAGAGATTTTGAAATTGTACGAGAACTCAGCCCAGGGTAGAAGATTGGCCCAATCATCCTGGCGGGAGGAAACAAAATGTCATAAATAGTCACCAAGAACCTGGTTAACTCTCTCTACTTGCCCATTGGATTGGGGATGATAGGAAGACGAGAAATTTAATTTGATTTTAAGTTGATTACAGAGAGCCCTCCAGAATTTCGACACAAATTGAATGCCTCTATCCGAGAAGATATGCGTGGGAAGCCCGAGAAGGTGAAAAATGTGCACAAAAAATTGTTTCGCCAACTGTGGCGCAGAAGGAAGACCTGGAAGTGGAATAAAATGTGCCATCTTGGAGAAACGATCAACGACCACCCAAATGACTGTATTGCCATGGGATAAAGGCAGGTCTGTTATAAAGTCCATGGCAATCTGAGACCATGGTAGCTCAGGAACAGGCAGAGGGTGAAGGAGGCCGGCAGGCTTCTGACGAGGGGTCTTGTACGGGCACAGACTGTACAAGCCCGAACAAAATCAGCAACATCTGCTTCCAGGGTAGGCCACCAATAAAATCGAGAGATGAGCTGGATGGACTTTTTGACACCAGCATTGCCGACGAGGTGCGAGGAGTGTCCCCACCTGAGGATCTTGAGGCGCTGGCGTGGAGGGACAAAAGTCTTTCCAGGAGGAGTTTGTCTGATGGAAGCTGGGGAAGCGGAGATCAGACACTCAGGAGGAACAATGTGTTGCAGGGGGCTTCCATTTCGGAGGCATCCGAGGAACGAGACAGCAGGGCGAAAATGAATCTCAAAGTTAAAACGGGAAAAAAACAACGACCACCTAGCCTGGCGTGGGTTCAGCCGTTGGGCAGACTGAAGATAAGAGAGATTCTTATGATCTGTGTATATGATAATTAGGTATTTGGACCCCTCCAGCAGGTGCCTCCATTCCTCGAGGGCTAGTTTTATGGCCAGCAGTTCTCGATCACCAATGGAGTAATTTTTCTCCGCCGGAGAAAAGGTCCTAGAAAAGAAACCACAAGTAACGTTATGTCCAGAAGAGTTTTTTTGTAGGAGTACAGCTCCGGCTCCCACCGAGGAGGTGTCTACCTCCAGTGAGAAGGGTTTAGATGGATCAGGTCTGGAGAGTACGGGAGCAGAAGAGAAGGCAGTTTTGAGACGGTTGAATGCCTCGTCCGCTTGCGGAGGCCAGGACTTAGGGTTGGCGTTTTTCTTGGTTAGGGCCACAATTGGGGCCACAATGGTGGAAAAATGTGGAATAAATTGTCGGTAGTAATTGGCAAACCCCAAGAAGCGTTGGATAGTTCGGAGTACGGAGGGGCGTGGCCAATCTAACACGGCTGACAGTTTGTCTGGGTCCATTTAAAGTCCCTGGCCAGAGACTAAATATCCTAGGAAGGGAAGAGATTGGCATTCAAAGAGGCATTTTTCCATCTTGGCATATAATTGATTGTCACGGAGTCTCTGGAGAACCAGGCGGACATGACGGCGGTGTTCTTCGAGGTTAGAAGAGAAAATCAAAATGTCGTCCAAGTAGACCACAACACAGGTATATAACAAATCACGAAAAATTTCATTTGCAAAGTCCTGGAAGACAGCAGGGGCGTTGCAGAGCCCAAAGGGCATAACCAGATATTCAAAGTGTCCGTCTCTGGTGTTAAATGCGGTCTTTCACTCGTCCTCTTCCCTGATGCGGATGAGATTATATGCACCTCTTTAATCCAATTTGGTGAAGATGTTGGCGCCACGTAGGCGGTCAAAGTGTTCCGAGATAAGAGGCAGGGGATAGCGGTTTTTTATAGTGATCTTATTAAGACCGCGGTAATCGATGCATGGCCGTAAGGAACAGTTTTTTTTTCGAGACAAAGAAGAACCCCGCTCCGGCAGGGGAGGAAGACTTGCGGATGAATCCCCTTTTTAAATTTTCTTGGATGTACTCCGTCATGGCTTGTGTTTCAGGAGCTGACAGAGGATAGATTCTGCCCCGGGGTGGAGTAGTACCAGGAAGGAGATCAATAGGGCAGTCATAAGGCCTGTGAGGAGGCAAAGTCTCTGCTTGTTTTTTACAAAAAACATCGGCATAGTCCAGATAGGCCTTGGGGAGACCTGGTATAGGAGGAGCCATAGGGGTTTGACAGGCAAGACTGGGAGCAGACGTGAGGCATTTTTTGTAGCAAGAAGCACCCCAGTTCTTGATTTCCCCGGTGGTCCAGTCAAGGGTAGGGGAATGGCGTTGAAGCCAAGGCAGTCCGAGAAGAATTTCAGAAGTGCAGTTAGAGAGGACCAGAAATTCAATCTTTTCGTGATGAGGTCCAATGCACATTAACAGGGGTTCTGTGCGGTAACGCACAGAACAGTCCAATCTTTCACCATTAACTGAAGCGATGTAGAGAGGTCTGGCGAGACTGGTCACTGGGATGTTGAACCTGTTAACGAAAGAGGCCAAAATAAAATTTCCTGCAGATCCAGAATCCAAGAAGGCCACAGCTGAGAAGGAGGAGTTAGAAGAAGAAATCCGCACAGGCACAGTAAGACGTGGAAAAGCAGAGTTCACACCTAGAGCTGTCTCACCTTTGTGCGGACTCGGAGTGCGTTTTTCCTGACGTGGAGGACGGATAGGTCAATCCTTCAAGAAGTGTTCGGTACTGGCACAGTACAGGCATAGGTTCTCATTGCGGTGGCGTGTCCTCTCTTGTGGTGTCAGGCGAGACCGGTCTACTTGCATAGCCTCCACGGCGGAAGGCGCAGGAACAGATTGCAGCGGACCAGAGAAGAGAGGAGCCGGGGAGAGAAACCGCCTAGTGCGAACAAAGTCCATATCCTGGCAGAGCTCCTGACGTCTTTCGGAAAAACGTATGTCAATGCGGGTGGCCAAATGAATAAGTTCATGCAGGTTGGCAGGGATTTCTCGTGCGGCCAGCACATCTTTGATGTTACTGGATAGGCCTTTTTTGAAGGTCGCGCAGAGGGCCTCGTTATTCCAAGATAATTCGGAGCCGAGGGTACGAAATTGGATGGCGTACTCGCCTACTGAAGAATTACCCTGGACCAGGTTCAGCAGGGCAGTCTCGGCAGAAGAAGCTCGGGCTGGTTCCTCGAAGACACTTCGAATCTCCGCGAAGAAAGACTGTACGGAGGCAGTGACAGGATCATTGCGGTCCCAGAGCGGTGTGGCCCATGACAGGGCCTTCCCAGACAGGAGACTAACCACGAAAGCCACCTTTGACAGTTCAGTTGGAAATTGGTCCGACATCATCTCCAAATGCAGGGAACATTGCGAGAGAAAACCACGGCAAAGTCTGGAGTCCCCATCGAACTTGTCTGGCAACGATAAACGGAGGCTGGATGCGGCCACTCGCTGCGGAGGAGGTGCAGGAGCTGGCGGAGGAGATGGTTGCTGAAGCTGTGGTAGAAGCTGCTGTAGCATAACAGTCAGTTGAGACAGCTGATGGCCTTGTTGCGCTATCTGTTGCGACTGCTGGGCGACCACCGTTGTAAGGTCAGCGACAACTGGCAGCGGGACCTCAGCGGGATCCATGGCCGGATCTACTGTCAGGATTCAGCAGGCTGGAGGTGGATCCTCTGTGTCAGAGAGGGATTGGCGTGGACCGTGCCGGCGGTCCGGTTCTAAGTTGCTACTGGTATTCACCAGAGCCCGCCACAAAGCGGGATGGTCTTGCAGCGGCGGTAGCAACCAGGTCGTATCCACCTCTCTGACTGCTGAGATAGGCGCGGTACAAGGGATTAGGCAAGAGCAAGGTCGGACGTAGCAGAAGGTCAGGGCAGGCAGCAAGGATCGTAGTCAGGGGCAACGGCAAGAGGTCTGGAACACTGGCTTGGGACACACAAGGAACGCTTTCACTGGCACAATGGCAACAAGATCCGGCAAGGAAGGGAAGGGGAAGTGAGGTTATATAGGGAAGTTCACAGGTGAACACACTAATTAGGACCAGGTGCCAATCAGTGGTGCACCGGCCCTTTAAATCGCAGAGAGCGGGGCCGCGCGCGCCGGGACAGAACAGACGGGGAACGAGTCTGGTAAGCGGACCAGGATGCGAATCGCGAGCGGGCGCGTCCCGCATCGCGGATCGCATCCCGGCTAGGGACATTATCGCAGCGCTCCCGGTCAGCGGGTCTGACCGGGGCGCTGCGAACAGGAGAACGCTGCGAGCGCTCCGGGGAGGAGCGGGGACCCGGAGCCCTCGGCGTAACAACCTAATCTAACAAGGAGTCACATGTCAGCACAATGACAGAGCCTGGAGGTGGCATCAGTAGGAGGAGACCATATGGTGTCTTAATTGCACAACCTGGAGTTGGCTGAAGCATGAGGAGACTCCAGGGCTTCACAAGAATTGTCAGAATACCACCTGACATTCAAAATAATAAAATGATAGATACATTCTCTGAAGAAAATGATCCTTCATTAGATGACAATATGGTGACAATATAGTGGCTGAATGACACAGCCTGGAGGTCGCTGAAGCATGAGGATACCTTATAGTTGCTGAATGGCACAGCCTGGAGGTGGTATCAGGAGTCCTGAAAGTGACCCTAAAGCAAGGAATTTCTGAAACTGGGGACCAGCACCTTAATTATGTATTGCAGTATCTATGGCAGCACAATGAGAGAGCCTGGAGGTGGTAGCATCAGCATGAGGAGACCGTAGAGCAGCACAATTGAGTGTGAGGAACCCACCGACTGTTGACTGGGGGTGTTGAATGTCACTTGAGATGAAGTGGATGACCGAGTGAACCGATCAATCACGGCTGCTGGTTTCCTGGTCGCGACACGACTGCTAGCTGACACCGGGAGCTCAGACCTCTCGCTGTGACTCTAACTGGCACACACCCCTACTCTGCTGCGACCTCTGCCACTCCTCTTTGCGTATATGAGGAAAGTACAATACGCTTCACTACACTTAAAACAGTATTTGTCTAGAACAGCAGCAGGTGTGTAGTATTGGCTGTCCTTTCACAGTATCTAGGCCCTTGACAGATTAACAAGTACAAAATAGTACACTACTTAGATGTACGTATGCGGTATGCACTGATGAGGGCAGAAGAATGTGCTACAATACGCACTAAAAACTCTGTATTTTTGTAAAACAGCAGCCGGTGAGTACTATTGCTTGGACTTTCACAGTAGGTAGGCCCTTGACAGTTTAACAGGTACAATATGGTAGACTACTTAGATGTAGGTATGTGGTATGCACGTATGAGGGCAAAAAAATGCGTTACAGTACACTTGGGAAATGTATTTTCTTAAAACAACAGCCGGTGATTACTTTTGCCTGGACTTTCACTTTATGTAGGCTTGTTATAGATTAACAGGTACAAAAAAAGTGCACTACTTTGATGTAGGTATGTGGTTTGCACGTATGAGGGCAGAAAAATGCACTACCATCTGCTGAAAAAACGTATTTTTGCACAGCAGCAGAACACACCAGTAGAGCACCACAAAAAAACATTTGGTTTTTAAACCGTCTACAGACTAGTATAAGCAGCAGATGATTTCTTGTGGAAAAAATACACAGAATTGCGCTGAAAAATCTTTCCTGCCTCCTGTGATAAGGTTCATGAAGTTCATGCAGCTTGTTGATATGTTTGAGGCAACGAAAAGCTATCTGCCCCTCTCTGATAATAATTTTTTTCGCCCTGAGCTTTATGAACATCATTTCCGGTCTCTCAGTAGCAATATTGTATATATAGCGTACATAGATGTTAGTGTGTTATTATCCCTAAAGAAGGGCTATGTCCCGCAACGTGTCGGATTTATATACCTGAATTGTGTATTAGACCGAAGCTTTGGGTCTGAATTATTCAGAAGAAATGGTGAAAACAAAGGAAGGAGGAGGCTAAGACGACGGGAGCTTCTGGCAAGCATGCCGACTTGAGGGGAGTGGTGATTCAAATGACTCCCCTCGGTGAAGTAAGTGCACTTTTAATTCAAATACGTTTCCGGATGTATAGTGAATAGAAAGTCCGCTCTCCAGTTTTGTTTTTTTCTTGTTGCTTTATTCTATAAATGGGGGATGAAGATTTTAAACCAAGAGGATGGTAGCGGATTTAAGTGAATATTCACACTTGGATGCGATTTTGGATTAGTGAGTGGTGGCCTCTGGAGACCACTCACAGAGTTTAAGTTTGGAGCCTCTTAAAGATTGTATTATTTTCAAATATAGCAGGAAGATTGAAGCCCACTATCAAATAGTTTTTTGCTTGCATCTTATATTTTCAGGACAGTTCCTAAAGTGGACAGAGGTGTCAGCAGAGAACACTGTGGTCAGACAGAAAGGAAATTCCTCTGTAGCATACAGCAGCTGATAAGTACAGGAAGGGTTAAGATTTTTAAATAGAAGTAATTTACAAATATGTTTAACCACTTAAGGACCAGGGACGTACCGGTACGACCTGAGTCCTTTCCCTTTCTATAACGCGGGGCCACATTGCGGGTCGGGCACGACCTCTAACAACGGCTGGGACCTGTGGCTAATAGCGCGGCAATGATCACGGTGCCGCGCACTATTAACCCTTTAGACGCGCTTTTAAAGTTGAACGCCGCGTCTAAAGTGAAAGTAAATCATTGCCAGTTAGCTCAGGGGGCTGTTGGGGATGTCCTCGGCAAAATCGCGGCATCCCGAACAGCTCTAGGACACGAGGAGGGTCTCCTACCTTTCCTCCTGGTGTCCGATTGCCAAATGACTTCTCAGTGCCTGAGATCCAGGCATGAGCAGTCAAGCGGCAGAATCATTGATCACTGGTTTCCTATGAGAAACCAGTGATCAATGTAAAAGATCAGTGTTTACAGTGTTATAGGTCCCTATGGGATAACAATGATCAGTGTAAGAGATCAGTGTGTGCAGTGTTATAGCCCCATATGGGAGCTATAACATTGCAAAAAAAAAAAAGTGAAAAAAAAAAAAAGTGAATAAAGATGATTTAACCCCTCCCCTAATAAAAGTTTGAATCACCCCCCTTTTCCCATAAAAAAGAACTGTAAATAAAAATAAACACATGTGGTATCGCAGAGTACATCATGAAAAAATGAATAAAAAGCGATCAACAAGTACCGCTAAAAACTTCAGATCACAACGCAAAAAATGAGAAAAAAAATAAAAAAATAAAAAAGTTATAATGGTCAGAAAATTTCAATTTTAAATGTATACATTTTCGTGCATGTAGTTAGGATTTTTTTCAGAAGTACGACAAAATCAAACCTATATAAGGCTGGGTTCACACTACGTTTTCTCCCATACGGGAGCGCATACGGCAGGGGGAGCTAAAACCTCTCGCTCCCGTATGCCTTCGCATATATGCGCTCCCGTGTGTCATTCATTTCAATGAGCCGGCCGGAGTGAAACGTTCGGTCCGGTCGGCTCATTTTCGCTTTTCCCCCAGACCTAAAACTGTGGTCAACCACGGCTTGAGGTCCGGTCGTAAAAGTGCATACGGTGCAAAAATGAGCCGACCGGCTCATTGAAATGAATGACACACGGGAGCGCATACGAAGGCATACGGGAGCGCGAGGTTTTAGCTCCCCCCTGCCGTATGCGCTCCCGTACGGGAGAAAACGTAGTGTGAACCCAGCCTAAGTAGGGTATCATTTTAATTGTATGGACCTACAGAATAAAGAGAATGTGTCATTTTTACTGAAAAATGTATGGCGTAGAAACAGAAGCCCCCAAAAGTTTCAAAATGACGTATTTTTTTTTCAATTTTGTGTCACAATGATTTTTTTTCTGTTTCGCCATAGATTTTTGGGTAAAATGACTGATGTCATTACAAAGTAGAATTGGTGCCACAAAAAATAAGCCATCATATGGATTTTTAGGTGCAAAATTGAAAGAGTTATGATTTTTTAAAGGTAAGGAGGAAAAAATGAAAGTGCAAAAACGGAAAGCCCCCTGGTCCTTAAGGGGTTAACTTTCTAGAACCAGTTGATTAAAAAAAAAAAAAAAAGTTTTTTCCCATTGGAGTACCCCTTTAACTTACACTCATTTTGTTATTCATGCAGCTGTTTTGTTTACATCTTTTTTGGTTTCACATGCACCTCTTTATTTTAAAATAATCTGAAAAAACTTAATAAAAGTTAAATATCTTAAACAACATCGTAAAATTCTACATATCTTATCTCCGTCTTGGGGCAGGAGATGTTGGAGGGACAATCACAGAGTCCCCATAAAAATGATAATCGTTGGAGAAAAAATCTGATGTCTATACTGTAGACTTTGACACCAGAAATGGAAATAAAACCTTAGAAAACCTAAAATTTTACTTTAAGTTAAATACTTGAATAAATAAATAAATGTCAGTGTTTATAACCAACTAAACATCCTGTCACCATATAGATGGGTCTTCTCCATGTGAGGCTTGTTTGCCTCAATGGAGTATAGAGATAACCATCAGTTCATTGTAATGACCATTGTCATGTAGGATGAGGTCAATCATCTCAGCATGTGACCTGTCTAACCCATCAAAGACTATGAAAACATGCAGAGATCTCCTCATTGGCTGGATTGTTGAGGGTTACACAGGTTGGGTAAATGAGTCTTCATCAAGTGTACAGAAGATACATGACAAGAGATGTTTACCAGGAAAAGGCTGGATGAGGATCAGCAGGGAGTCCTGTTTTGTTGTATCGGTGAAGATCACATTAGTAATGTCACCTGTGACTTCTGGAAAAACCATTGTTTGGACCAGAGGGAGATTGAGTGACCAATCCTATACATCACACCTGCTACAATCTACAAACCTGTAAACAATCCCCAGGAGGCCGATGACCCAAACACAGTGTACACCACGTCCCTGCTGCTTCATGAGGATCACATTATCTCCATGCCTAAGGACGTTTCTAAAGTTGGCCCTGCAGGCTATAATTCCTGTGGGTATGTGACCAATAACAGGACTCAAGTACCCAACACCAAATATTGTAATTACGTTTTTATATACAAAAGGTGTATTATTAACATATAATTACAACTCAGGCAAAAAGTTTTTATTTACATCTGTTCGATACAAAATTTAAATATAAATGGACAATATATACAATATAATATAATAGAACTATAAATTGTGTTGTCCCAACTAGGGCTTAAATATTTGCATACTACATAGGAAGTATGTACAGTATGGTTGTATGACAAGTCTCTCTAAACATTTCCATTTTTAAGACAACTCTAAATAATACAAAATCGAAAATTCTCAATGCAAGAAATTGTGTAGAAGTCTAGAAGTTTGGACCTGCGAAGAACATTGTGGCAAGAGTCTTATCCCTCAAGTAGAGGTGGATATAATGGTGGACTATGGAAGAACCAACGGTTCTAGTAGTGGTGATGTTGGTTAAATTACAGAAGAAGCACAAGACCCAGGAGGATCAGCATGGAATGGGCCATTGACCATAGATTCGAATGGGCTCCATTGCCGACCAGAAATTGCATCTTGGGCTCAGTACCATTCCCAGTTACATTTCCACTCTCCATATGGTTTGTGTCAAATAGAATATCACTATGGCTGATGTTGTTTGGAGATGTTGTTCTGATCTTGTCCACCAGGTGAACGCTCTTCAGTCCATTATTGTTCGGAAAGGAGGCTACAAACTTCTGTATCCAGGGCAGGTAATATTGGACTCTCGTGTAGACACCAGGATGACTGGGCTCAGCACATCCAAAACCCCAGCTGATAATTCCCATCTGCATCCAGGCACCATTCACACTGCAGACAAGGGGTCCACCAGAGTCACCCTGTGAAGGCCAAAAAATAAATAAAAATAAATTTGGTTAAAAACATCTTGGGAATTCTGGGTAATCTGTCACTCTGACCAAGTAAGAAGATTTGTCTTGGTGTAGAACACCTTCTGGTGGGTCATACAACTGGGAACCCACAGAAAAAGACTTCAACATTTATTATTGATTTGAGTCTTTTTAACATTCTTTGTGGATTCTGTTAAACGGAAACTCTCAATAGTGCATCATGTGATAGGACAAAAGGTAGATTTGGAAAAAATGTTTTTCAAAAGTCTCCATAACATGATAGGTTGAGGGTCATACAGTAGTTATGTAACTTCACCTACCTGGCATGTATCTCTCTTTCCTTCCTTGTATCCGGCACACCTCATCTTTTATCAGCTTGAATTTGGGGTTATAGCCCAAGCTGACCTGGTACATGGATTCACAGTTCTTGTTGTCTATTAGAGCGAGTTGGACCTCCTGGAGAGTCTTGGGGTTGGCCAGTGGCTCTGTAAGGAGGGGATGTCCTCATTACAACCTGGTAGACGTCTCATGGTGGCCCTCAATACTTTTTTGTCTAGTTAGATTTTTTATTTTCACATATTAAATTCCTGTCAGATGACTCTACATATTAGCATGTCTGAAGGTAGTCCTTTGTGATAATACAGTCTCAATCTGTAGATGACCACCTCTGTTTCTCAATAATCCGTGTATCTGTCTACTGTCCCTCTGTATGCTTAGATGACATATCAGTCACCATTCATCTACATATCCCAATGATTATATTACAATCTATGAATGTTCTTACCTCCATCTTTAATGTTGCCCCATCCTGTTGCCCAACACAAGGATCCCGCTGGAAGTTTTACAGACGCAGATGGTAAACAGATGGGAAGTATAGAGGAGGTGAAATTGGCCGGTTTCTGCAACTCTACCAAAGCAATATCTCCACTGGATCCTTCTTCTGTGAAGTCGGGGTGTATTATGATTCGTTTTACTCCTCTGGCTACAACTCCAGATTGCTGCAGTCCTGATAGCTGATGTGCCCCAAGGTATACGGTGTATTCTGAGACATTCATCGACCTGCAAGAGAAATCATAAGAAAACCTGTCACTCAATGTCTAACCACGCTGAGATATTCCCATTGATCCTGGTCTTATTTCATTTGGCTCTGACATATAGGAAAGTCTGGATCAGCTATAGAAGCTTATCATCTACCATATGGGAATGTCTGGATCAGCTATAGAAGCTTATTATCTGCCATATAAGAAAGTCTGGATCAGCTATAGATGTTTATCATCTGCCATATAGGAAAGTCTGGATCAGCTATAGAAGCTTATCATCTACCATATAGGAAAGTCTGGATCAGCTATAGAAGCTTATCATCTGCCATATAGGAAAGTCTGGATCAGCTATAGAAGCTTATCATCTGACATATAGGAAAGCCTGGATCTGCTATAGAAGCTTATTATCTGAAATATAGGAAAGTCTGGATCAGCTATAGGCGTTTATCATCTATCATATAGGAAAGCCTGGATCAGCTATAAAAACTTATCATCTACCATATAGGAAAGTCTGGATCAGCTATAGAAGCTTATCATCTGCCATATAGGAAAGCTTGGATCAGCTATAGAAGCTTATTATCTGAAATATAGGAAAGTCTGGATCAGCTATAGGCGTTTATCATCTACCATATAGGAAAGCCTGGATCAGCTATAAAAACTTATCATCTACCATATAGGAAAGTCTGGATCAGCTATAGACGTTTATCATCTACCATATAGGAAAGCCTGGATCAGCTATAAAAACTTATCATCGGCCATAGAAACCAGATGTTCCATCAAGTGCACTGTACCTTTTTTCTGATTATTATTTGTTAACAACACGTCCACCTTGGTCAATTTTTTACAGGATTTTATATGGTATTAGAAATAAAAACCTACTGTGTGAAGCAATGAGCCGCTGTCAGCACCCAGGAGTCGGTGATGAGTGAGCCCCCGCATTCGGGAAAGTCTTCAAGCTGAAGGCTGACCTGCCACGGCCATTCTCCAGGTGCCGAATCCGCTCCTCCTACGATTCTTTGTGAAACTATTGGCTTCCCACAACCTGAACCATCCAAAGAGAAGCCATTAGATATTTAGCCAAGCAGAGGTCACATACACATGACCTGATACTGATATATAATGACATGGAGCAGATATATACCTGTCAAAGCCAGAAGCCCCGGGAAACCTAGGAAAATGCAACGGGAACAAGTGGGAGACACAAAGAAAGAAGAGATGAAGGAGACAACAACAAAAAAAAGGGATTAGACATCATACACCATGACCATATGGATAGAAACAATAGAACTATCACATTTTACAGTGACACTCCGGGCTACAACCTCTTCATCTGAGGAGAAAGGGATGAGACCAGAACCAAAACCAACATGGTATCAGTCATAGTGGTCCAGATTCCAGAACACAAAATGTACCCCTAAGCTCTTTGCACTGGATGAAGACCTGGTGGAGAGGTTCTTACCGTGCTGTGAGAGAAGTGTGAGGAGCACGAGGAGCTTCTGCATGATGCTGCTGTGATGGCCGGGGTTGTCTTCTTGTTGTTCTTTATCATTTGACAAGTGATGTCCTGTATACTCGCTGGGCTGAGGACACAAATTATATAGAGGTCTGAAGCTGCCCGACTGGTTCTTGGTCACTAGTGTTGAGCGGCATAGGCCATATTCGAATTCGCGAATATTCGCGAATATATGGACGAATATTCGTCATATATTCGCGAATATTCGCATATTCGTTATATCCTCGTTTTATTTTCGCATATGCGAAAATTCGCGTATGCGAAAATTAACATATGTGAAAATTAATATACACAAACTTAACATACGCAAAAATTCACATATGCGAAAATGTGCATATGTTAATTTTCGCATATGCGAATTTTCGTAGCCAGTCTCACATAGTAGTATTAGAGCCTTCTTTACACCACACAAGCTGGAAGCAGAGAGGGATGATCACTGTGATGTGTACTGTGAAGAAAAAAAAAAACAAAAAAAAAAAAAAAGAATATTCGTAATTACGAATATATAGCGCTATATTCGCGAAATTCGCGAATTCGCGAATATGCGATATTCGCGAATAATATTCGAATTGCGAATATTCGCGAGCAACACTATTGGTCACTAGCGTCCAAGCAAAATGTCACGTAGTGGAGGGACACAGAGTGATACCCTGCAGGGAGGAATGTCACCTGGACACATATTTGAGAGATAATTACACATTTCAGAGGTTAATTCTATATTAATGTTGTGAAATCAACCGAAAATTCCTTTGTGTATATTTTTGTTATTTTCCTGTTAATTCTATATTAATGTTGTGAAATCAACCGAAAATTCCTTTGTGTATATTTTTGTTATTTTCCTGTTGAAATAAAACTTTGATATCATGTCCCGGCCACGTCCATCTACAGGTACTATTCTGTAATGTTTACGATCATTTTTAAAATGTATTTGCCTTTTTAATTATTTTTGTTTATCACACAATTTATCCTCCACATCACTTATCATGTTGGATTTAATATTCTTTTTTAAATACCGTAATATAATAACATAAACAATCTACAATTTTTTTTAAAATTTTCTCGCCCAGTTCTGTCAGATTTGACTGTAGGAATAGGGCAGATTTGTTGCGCACCATTTTGAAATTAATATTGTGAAATTTCTATTCATTCTATTATATGGAGGAAAAATATCAAATTTTGAGATTTAGAATTTTTTTGTGTGTTTTTACTGCAGCATTACAAAATAATACTAAAAATAATTCTATATATATATATATATATATATATATATATATATATATATATAGACATACATATATATTTATTTTTTGGAAAATAGAAAAAAGGGTGGTGGTTTAATTTTTTATTTATATTTATTTTAACTAACACTGTTTTCCCCCTTCTATTATAATCAATCATTCAATTTCTTATACAGATGGATGTATCCAATGCTTTCCTGACAACCGATCAGCACCCTGCGCCAGCCTCTCTATGTCAGGATCTAATGAAAGGATCAGAACTGGGAAATATTATTGTCTACAGCAAGTGAAGGATTTTTTACTTTATTCCTAGTTCCCACAATTCCTTAAACAATCCTGGACCTGCAACAATTCTCCTTCCAAATAAATGAGTTACAATGTCCAAACAACAACAATAATATGGAGAGATCCATCCGCATGGAGCTGTGCTGTATATCTTATTATATTGTGTATTATTCTTTGTACTTATATTTTGTTTTATAATTGTATTACATGCAGAATTTTGTATTGTATTTGCATTATATTTTGTGTTTTATGCTGTATTTTATGATGTATTCTGTGTTGTCTTTTTTATTATATTTTTCGTTGTATTTTGCATTTTATTTTGTGTTGTATTATAGTTTGTGTTTTATATTTATATTATATTATGTTGTATTAAGTATAGTAAGGTAATGTGTTCCAATCTCTAAGATCACGAATGTGAAAAGATCTTTGAGTCTATGATCCCCAATTGTTGGCTATAATCTGAGAAAGGCCTCAACTAAAACTGATAGGTCAGTGTCTCCGATAACTCTCCCCTACTGCCCAGTGTCCTATCTAATGCCACTTCTCACAAACCGGCTCTCTACACACACCAGCCCCAGTTCTTTTAGGACATAAAACCCTCCTCAGATAATGGTAGTCAATGGTGGGTCGGTCAAAACTTACAAAAGAGTAGTAAAAATAGCACAACTAAATTGAGAAGACATTCAACTATCCAATTTTTTTACCATTAACATTGGGAGAAAGACCTCCGAAGAGTAATGACCCATATTTTTCCTGCTGTCGCCCCCAAGTGTTGGCCATGTCTGTAGGTAACAAATTCTATTATCTGTTATGATGGACCTTTCCAGGTCTATTGGGAAAAGATTTTTCAAAGCATAGATAAAATTACCAAGCCATCATGCAAACCAATAACCATCCTACAATCAGATACAAAGCTGGTCATACACCTCAGATTAATGTTGGACAGACATGAAGATTATGGTAGAATCAGCAGATAAGGAAAAGAAGGAAAGACCATATTGGGCTTCATTTGCCCGATCCTTGGGGAGATAAGAGGGGCCTAGAAGCATCTTTCACCCCTCTCCCTATTCAGAATGTATACATGGATGGCCTGATCTAGTGTACATGTGTATATGAGGGTCAGGAGAGAGAGATGTTGGTCCAACAAGAATTCAACCAACGTGGATCTGATTTATATGTCCGGCCTAAAGGGAAAACATGGACAAAAATCTATAATAATCTTATTTCTTTTTTCCTCCTGAGGATATTAACAGAATCTCCTGACTTCACACATTTGGTTTTTTATCCGTTCTACCCTTTATCTTTAATTAAACTTCTCTAGTTTCACTTAACTTATATCACTCTTGTTAAACTTACACTTTTTTGTCTTTTCTTACACCTCTTTTATTTTACTTCCACACCTTTTGTTTTACTTTCAACTATTTTGTTTTACCTACACCCCTCTTGTTTGACTTATACACCTGTCTTAACTTTCACCCTGTCACGATGCCGGCTGGCAGGTAGTGGATCCTCTGTGCCAGAGAGGGATTGGCGTGGACCGTGCTAGTGGACCGGTTCTAAGCCACTACTGGTTTTCACCAGAGCCCGCCGCAAAGCGGGATGGTCTTGCTGCGGCGGTAGTGACCAGGTCGTATCCACTAGCAACGGCTCACCTCTCTGGCTGCTGAAGATAGGCGCGGTACAAGGGAGTAGGCAAAAGCAAGGTCGGACGTAGCAGAAGGTCGGGGCAGGCAGCAAGGATCGTAGTCAGGGGCAACGGCAGAAGGTCTGGAAACACAGGCAAGGAACACACAAGGAACGCTTTCACTGGCACTAAGGCAACAAGATCCGGCAAGGGAGTGCAGGGGAAGTGAGGTGATATAGGGAAGTGCACAGGTGAACACACTAATTGGAACCACTGCGCCAATCAGCGGCGCAGTGGCCCTTTAAATCGCAGAGACCCGGCGCGCGCGCGCCCTAGGGAGCGGGGCCGCGCGCGCCGGGACAGAACAGACGGGGAGCGAGTCAGGTAGGGGAGCCGGGGTGCGCATCGCGAGCGGGCGCTACCCGCATCGCGAATCGCATCCCGGCTGGCAGCGGAATCGCAGCGCCCCGGGTCAGAGGACGTGACCGGAGCGCTGCCACGGGGAGAGTGAAGCGAGCGCTCCGGGGAGGAGCGGGGACCCGGAGCGCTCGGCGTAACAGTACCCCCCCCCTTGGGTCTCCCCCTCTTCTTAGAGCCTGAGAACCTGAGGAGCAGACTTTTGTCTAGGATGTTGTCCTCAGGTTCCCAGGATCTCTCTTCAGGACCACAACCCTCCCAGTCCACTAAAAAAAAATTTTTCCCTCTGACCTTTTTGGCAGCTAAAATTTCTTTGACCGAGAAGATGTCCGAGGAGCCGGAAACAGGAGTGGGAGGAACAGATTTGGGAGAAAAACGGTTGAGGATGAGTGGTTTGAGAAGAGAGACGTGAAAGGCATTAGGGATACGAAGAGAGGGAGGAAGAAGAAGTTTATAAGAGACAGGATTAATTTGACACAAAATTTTGAAAGGACCAAGATAGCGTGGTCCCAACTTGTAGCTAGGGACACGGAAGCGGACATATTTAGCGGAGAGCCATACCTTGTCTCCAGGGGAAAAAACGGGGGGAGCTCTTCTTTTCTTATCCGCGAACTTCTTCATGCGTGATGAAGCCTGTAAGAGAGAATTTTGGGTCTCTCTCCATATGATGGAAAGGTCACGAGAAATTTCATCCACAGCGGGCAGACCAGAGGGCAAGGGAGTAGGGAGGGGGGGAAGAGGGTGACGGCCGTACACCACGAAAAATGGGGATTTGGAGGAAGACTCAGAGACCCTGAAGTTATACGAGAATTCGGCCCATGGGAGGAGATCTGCCCAGTCATCCTGGCGGGAGGAAACAAAATGTCGCAAATAATCACCCAAGATCTGGTTAATCCTTTCTACTTGTCCATTGGACTGGGGATGATATGCAGAAGAAAAATTTAATTTAATCTTGAGTTGTTTACAGAGAGCCCTCCAGAATTTAGACACGAATTGGACGCCTCTATCCGAGACAATCTGCGTAGGCAACCCGTGAAGACGAAAAATGTGTACAAAAAATTGTTTAGCCAACTGAGGCGCAGAAGGAAGACCAGGAAGAGGGATGAAATGTGCCATTTTGGAGAATCGATCAACGACCACCCAAATAACAGTGTTGCCACGGGAAGGGGGTAAATCAGTAATAAAATCCATACCAATCAGAGACCAAGGCTGTTCGGGGACAGGCAGAGGATGAAGAAAACCAGCGGGCTTCTGGCGAGGAGTCTTATCCCGGGCACAGATAGTGCAGGCTCGCACAAAGTCCACAACATCCGTCTCCAGAGTCGGCCACCAATAGAAGCGGGAGATGAGTTGCACAGATTTCTTGATACCCGCATGACCTGCGAGATGGGAGGAGTGACCCCATTTGAGGATTCCGAGGCGAGGAGAAACAAAAGTCTTTCCTGGAGGAGTCTGCCTGATGGAGGCAGGAGAAGTGGAGATCAGGCAGTCAGGTGGAATGATGTGTTGCGGAGAGAGTTCAACTTCTGAGGCATCCGAGGAACGAGAGAGAGCATCGGCCCTAATGTTCTTATCGGCAGGACGAAAGTGAATCTCAAAATTAAATCGGGCAAAGAACAGAGACCACCGGGCCTGGCGAGGATTCAGCCGTTGGGCAGACTGGAGGTAGGAGAGGTTCTTGTGGTCGGTGTAGATAATAACAGGAGAACTTGATCCCTCCAGCAGATGCCTCCATTCCTCAAGTGCTAATTTAATGGCTAGGAGCTCTCGATCCCCGATGGAGTAGTTCCTCTCCGCTGGAGAGAAGGTCCTAGAGAAAAAACCACAAGTGACAGCATGCCCGGAAGAATTTTTTTGTAGAAGAACAGCTCCAGCTCCCACTGAGGAGGCATCAACCTCCAATAGGAAGGGTTTGGAAGGGTCAGGTCTGGAGAGGACGGGAGCCGAAGAAAAGGCAGACTTGAGTCGTTTAAAGGCGTCTTCTGCTTGAGGAGGCCAGGACTTGGGATCAGCATTTTTTTTGGTTAAAGCCACGATAGGAGCCACAATGGTAGAAAAATGTGGAATAAATTGCCTGTAATAATTGGCGAACCCCAAAAAGCGTTGGATAGCACGGAGTCCGGAGGGGCGTGGCCAATCTAAGACGGCAGAGAGTTTGTCTGGATCCATCTGTAGTCCCTGGCCAGAGACCAAATATCCTAGAAAAGGAAGAGATTGGCATTCAAACAGACATTTCTCAATTTTGGCATAGAGTTGGTTGTCACGAAGTCTCTGAAGAACCATACGGACATGCTGGCGGTGTTCTTCTAGATTGGCAGAAAAAATTAGGATATCGTCCAGATATACAACAACACAGGAGTATAACAGATCACGAAAAATTTCATTGACAAAGTCTTGGAAGACGGCAGGGGCGTTGCACAGTCCAAAGGGCATGACCAGATACTCAAAGTGTCCATCTCTGGTGTTAAATGCCGTTTTCCACTCGTCCCCCTCTCTGATGCGGATGAGGTTATAGGCGCCTCTTAAGTCCAATTTAGTGAAGATGTGGGCACCTTGGAGGCGATCAAAGAGTTCAGAGATGAGGGGTAAGGGGTAGCGGTTCTTAACCGTGATTTTATTAAGACCGCGGTAGTCAATGCAAGGACGTAGGGAGCCATCTTTTTTGGACACAAAGAAAAATCCGGCTCCGGCAGGAGAGGAGGATTTACGGATAAAGCCCTTTTTTAGATTCTCCTGGACGTATTCGGACATGGCAAGAGTCTCTGGGGCAGAGAGAGGATAAATTCTGCCCCGGGGTGGAGTAGTGCCCGGGAGGAGGTCGATAGGGCAATCATAAGGCCTGTGAGGAGGTAGAGTCTCAGCTTGTTTTTTGCAGAAAACATCCGCGAAGTCCATATAGGCCTTAGGGAGACCGGTTACTGGAGGAACCACAGAGTTACGGCAAGGGTTACTGGGAACCGGTTTTAGACAGTTCTTGGAACAAGAGGACCCCCAACTCTTGATCTCCCCAGTGGACCAATCCAGGGTAGGGGAATGAAGTTGAAGCCAGGGAAGTCCAAGGAGAATTTCCGAGGTGCAATTGGGGAGGACCAAAAGTTCAATCCTCTCATGATGAGATCCGATGCTCATAAGAAGGGGCTCCGTGCGGAAACGTATGGTACAGTCCAATCTTTCATTATTTACACAATTGATGTAGAGGGGTCTGGCGAGACTGGTCACCGGGATGTTGAACCTGTTGACGAGAGAGGCCAAAATAAAATTTCCTGCAGATCCAGAGTCCAAGAAGGCCACTGTAGAGAAGGAGAAGGCAGAGGCAGACATCCGCACAGGCACAGTAAGACGTGGAGAAGCAGAGTAGACATCAAGGACTGTCTGACCCTTGTGCGGAGTCAGCGTACGTCTTTCCAGGCGGGGAGGACGGATAGGACAATCTCTCAGGAAGTGTTCGGTACTAGCACAGTACAGGCAGAGGTTCTCCATACGGCGTCGTGTCCTCTCTTGAGGTGTCAGGCGAGACCGGTCGACCTGCATAGCCTCCACGGCGGGAGGCACAGGAACAGATTGCAGGGGACCAGAGGAGAGAGGAGCCGAGGAGAAGAAACGCCTCGTGCGAACAGAGTCCATATCTTGGCGGAGTTCCTGACGCCTTTCGGAAAAACGCATGTCAATGCGAGTGGCTAGGTGAATAAGTTCATGTAGATTAGCAGGAATTTCTCGTGCGGCCAGAACATCTTTAATGTTGCTGGATAGGCCTTTTTTGAAGGTCGCGCAGAGGGCCTCATTATTCCAGGACAATTCTGAAGCAAGAGTACGGAATTGTACGGCATACTCGCCAACGGAAGAATTACCCTGGACCAGGTTCAACAGGGCAGTCTCAGCAGAAGAGGCTCGGGCAGGTTCCTCAAAGACACTTCGGATTTCCGAGAAGAAGGAGTGTACAGAGGCAGTGACGGGGTCATTGCGGTCCCAGAGCGGTGTGGCCCATGACAGGGCTTTTCCGGACAGAAGGCTGACTACGAAAGCCACCTTAGACCTTTCAGTGGGAAACAGGTCCGACATCATCTCCAGATGCAGGGAACATTGGGAAAGAAAGCCACGGCAAAACTTAGAGTCCCCATCAAATTTATCCGGCAAGGATAAGCGTATCCCAGGAGCGGCCACTCGCTGCGGAGGAGGTGCAGGAGCTGGCGGAGGAGATGACTGCTGAAGCTGTGGTAGTAACTGTTGTAGCATAACGGTCAGTTGAGACAGCTGTTGGCCTTGTTGCGCTATCTGTTGTGACTGCTGGGCGACCACCGTGGTGAGGTCAGCGACAACTGGCAGAGGAACTTCAGCGGGATCCATGGCCGGATCTACTGTCACGATGCCGGCTGGCAGGTAGTGGATCCTCTGTGCCAGAGAGGGATTGGCGTGGACCGTGCTAGTGGACCGGTTCTAAGCCACTACTGGTTTTCACCAGAGCCCGCCGCAAAGCGGGATGGTCTTGCTGCGGCGGTAGTGACCAGGTCGTATCCACTAGCAACGGCTCACCTCTCTGGCTGCTGAAGATAGGGGCGGTACAAGGGAGTAGGCAAAAGCAAGGTCGGACGTAGCAGAAGGTCGGGGCAGGCAGCAAGGATCGTAGTCAGGGGCAACGGCAGAAGGTCTGGAAACACAGGCAAGGAACACACAAGGAACGCTTTCACTGGCACTAAGGCAACAAGATCCGGCAAGGGAGTGCAGGGGAAGTGAGGTGATATAGGGAAGTGCACAGGTGAACACACTAATTGGAACCACTGCGCCAATCAGCGGCGCAGTGGCCCTTTAAATCGCAGAGACCCGGCGCGCGCGCGCCCTAGGGAGCGGGGCCGCGCGCGCCGGGACAGAACAGACGGGGAGCGAGTCAGGTAGGGGAGCCGGGGTGCGCATCGCGAGCGGGCGCTACCCGCATCGCGAATCGCATCCCGGCTGGCAGCGGAATCGCAGCGCCCCGGGTCAGAGGACGTGACCGGAGCGCTGCCACGGGGAGAGTGAAGCGAGCGCTCCGGGGAGGAGCGGGGACCCGGAGCGCTCGGCGTAACACACCCCTTTTGTCTTATCTTTCACCACTTTTGTTTGTTATACCCCTTTGTCTTTACTTACACCCCTTTTGTTTATGTTATATCCTTTGTCTTATCTTACACCCCCTTCGTTGTACATGGAGCTGTTTTTATTAATTTACATCCTTTTTGCATTACATACATCTCTTAATTTCAAAATCATATGAAAAAATAAATAAAAATTTAAGTAAAATATCTTACACAACACATTAATATCCTCCTTGTTCAATTCCCACTCCTGTGGCCGTAGATGTCGGGGGGACAATCACAGAGTCCCCATAAAAATAATAATTGTAGGATAAAGAATCTGATGTCTATTCTAGACTTTGTCTCCAGAAATGGTAATAAAACCTTGGAAAACCTCAAATTTAACTTAAAATTAAATAAATGAATAAATACATTTCTTTGTTTATAACCAGCTCCACATCCCACCATATAGATGGGTCTTCTCCATGTGAGGCTTGTTTACCTCATAGAGGATAGAGATAACCATCAGTACATTGTAATGACCATTGTCATGTAGGATGAGGTCTTAATGAGGTCAATCATCTCCGCATGTGACTTATCCACCTGTAAGTGCACACAATTAACCCCAAGTAAGTTGTAATAAAAAATACATAAATAATGTAAAATGTATTTTATTGAATCACTATAGACATATATTATTTTACAAAAGGAGCAAAATATAATACAATACACACAAGGACAGAATAAAATCAATGTAAAAAAATATAATATGATGGACCCGACATACGATCATTTCAACATGCGATGCTTTTGTATGTCGGGGCCATCGCATAAACGGCTATCCGCCAGCGCAGACTGCTTCAGCTGCCCCCGGATAGCCGTTTACGGTGCCCCGTGTGGTCCGCTGACGATCACTCTCGTTTACGGTGTCCTCGGGGGTCCGGCGCATCCTTTTCGGGATCCCCTGCATCGTCGGCGCTCTCCATCGTCGTCATCACGTCGCTGCGCACGCAGTCCCGTCATCCAATAGGAGCGGCGTGCGTAACGACGTGATGGCGCGACAGAGAGTGAAGATGCCGGGGAAGCAGAGGCCTTGCCGGAGCGTCGGGGACACCCCGGGGAAGCGGCGACAGCGATGGAAGGCGACATCCAGGGCAGCGGTGACGGTCCGGAGCGGCGGGGACAGGTGAGTATAACCTCCAGTACCAGTGGTCTTCAACCTGCGGACCTCCAGATGTTGCAAAACTACATCTCCCAGCATGCCCGGACAGCCGTTGGCTGTCCGGGCATTCTGGGTGTTGTAGTTTTGCAACATCTGGAGGTCCGCAGGTTGTAGACCACTGTCCTATACTTTACATTGCACGGATCCCTCAACATGCGATGGTTTCAACAAACGATGGTCCATTTGGAGCGGATTACCATCATATGTTGAGGGACCACTGTGTATATATTTGTGGTCATTGCTCGAAGAGTCCATTGACCTGTGACCTAACAAAATACCAACATCACAAATTATTCATACTCACATTTCTGGATACT
The DNA here is from genome assembly GCF_029499605.1 of Hyla sarda. Taxonomy (NCBI): domain Eukaryota; kingdom Metazoa; phylum Chordata; class Amphibia; order Anura; family Hylidae; genus Hyla; species Hyla sarda. The sequence continues at coordinate 230,013,985 of NC_079196.1, forward strand.
TGGAGCTGTCAATGAGCATCTAAAATAAATAGAGATGATAACAAACAAAATATGGTTGATGTGTGCCCAAAACCGCGTACGGAGGGAATGCCTATAGAGGGCATGCCCTGTATTGAATGTGAGAAAAGATGAGCTTGATGGGGGGGTTCAGGTGGGTGATGCCAAACGCACCACACGCCCCTAGGAGTGAAAGAGGGAGGTATTTAAAGCCCTCGCCACTCCCACAAATTCAGCCTAATTAGGCTTCCCACTTGTGGTCATTGCTCCAAGAGTCGATTGACCTGTGACCTAACAAAATACCAACATCACAAATTATTCATACTCACATTTCTGGATACCTGGAGCTGTCAATAAGCATCTAAAATAAATAGAGATGATAACAAACAAAATAGTACGTCGTTACATAGACGACGTACTATTTATCTGGCACGGTACTGTTGAGGCATTGCAGGATTTTATGAAAATTCTCAATAATAATAACATTAACCTTAAGTTAACATATACTTACAGCTCAACTACTGCCAATTTTTTGGACATCCAGATGCACCGACAATCAGATGGACACATCGCTACAGATATTTATAGAAAGGAAACTTCCACAAATTCGCTTCTTTATGCCACCTCATCCCATATGCCATCTACGATCAGAGCAGTGCCCATAGGTCAGTATTTACGCCTAAGACGTACATGTTCAAGTGTGGAGAAATTTGAGGAACAGAGTAAAGAGTTGAATCAAAGGTTCATAGAAAGAGGATACAGTAAGAGATGCATTAAGAGAGCTTATAGGAGGGCAAGACATACCCCTAGAGAAGAATTATTAGTGAAAAAGAACAAACGTTGTGATCAGATGGGTGATGTTACCCGATTCATTACAACTTATAATTGTGAGTGGCAAACAATGCAACAAGTAATACAAAAACATGTAGGGATCCTTAAAATGGACCCAGTGCTAGCCACAAAAATACCTGATAGAATACCCATGACCGCACGCCGCAGTCGTAATTTAAAAGATCTATTAGTTAAGAGTCATTATGTACCAAAGAACATTAACCCTTTTACAGAATCAATGCCAAGAGTCGGCTGTTATCCTTGTGGGGAATGCCTAGCTTGCTCCAATATTATCAGGACAAAAATATTCACTACATCTGGGAGTTTGCGGGAGTACAGGATTAGGCAGTATATTTCATGTACTAGCACACATGTTATATACTATGCCACATGTGACTGTGACAAAATCTATATAGGTTTGACCTCTAGACAACTGCGCACCCGAGTCCGAGAACATGTGAGGGACATTATCTCTGCCAAGAACTGTGTTGATACCATGAGTTTAAAAACCCTACCAAGACATTTTAAGGAGAAACACGGATGTGACCCCTCTGGTTTAAAAGTAAGAGGGATTGAAAGAGTCCAAGGTGGTATGAGAGGGGGCAATTTGAAAAGAATTCTGGCCCAGAAGGAATTTAGGTGGATCACAGTGTTGAATACAATGGTTCCCCACGGTTTAAATGAACAACTAAGCTTTTCATCCTACCTGTAAAGTAAAAGATACGAATATAAATATGTAGTACCAATCGAGTCTTAAATATCAATTTACTCTGGATACTTAATATTGTGATAGGAATTATTCACCATTTGTCTCCCCAATTTGTTTTTAATTTCCCATGTGTTGTTCACATGTTTTAGATTGTATTGTTGTATTTAGTTATAACTCTTATTTTCTTTGTTTAAGATATACCTTTGTACACATGGCATTATAAGACACACTGTTACCCTATGATATGAGTCTCGCATCTTAGTATGGAAGATATAAAGTATTGCAAGAAGTACGGACTACTTGAAGACCATTAAGTGAACCATGGTAGCCAGACTGATTAAAAAGAAAAAAAGGAAATGAATTGGACAATATGGTAGTGAAAGGAATTGTAGTGGGGTTTTGGATTTGTTTGGGAATTTTTTATAAGTGCCACATAGATGGCTGTATATGCACTTTAATTATACTATATAATGGGGATTTGCCAGCAATTAATACTGACATGATACACATGGATATTTGCACCTTATGTACAGCACTTTAATTATTCTTGTAATATGTTATAAGTATTCAATAATTCTTTTTTTTTTTTTTTTTGCTTTTTTGTTTTTTTCTTTTCACATATTATTTTTGACATGCACCTTGTTTATTTAGCACGATTCATTTTAATACTGGGTTAATATTACACTGGGTCTTTTCACTCCATATATGTTCTTACATGTATATTGCTGTATAGTCTGTCCTATGGATTCATGCAGATGTCTGCCTTGAGTAGTTCGTACGGCTGTGTTGGTTCAGTGCGCATGCGCGATATGTTGATATCCGAGATACCGCCTTCCGACGCGACCGTGGCCGTAGTGCGCATGTCCGGAAGCTTACTGCTTTCGGACATGCGCATAGCGGTGTGGACGCCGGAAGTGGGGCGGTTGTTTACATCCGGAAGACTACTATCGCATGCGCCGGAAGAATCGTCCACAGCTGTAATTAATTGTAAGTAATAGCGAGCACTATAAAGTTTGTGGTGCGGTGTTGTTCAGTAGTTCCTCTTGATAAAGGGAAACCGAAACGATCGTAGGGGTCTGGGCTCTGCAGTCTAACATGGGTAAGCTTACTATATGCACTTTATCTTACTAGTCTCTGTGTCTCTTTGCAGTCTGCATGGATCCATAGATAAGCGCTTGTGTTACTACTATATTATCACACTATTATTGCGCAATATTATATTTTTGTATATATATGCACATGCGAGTTGAAATCTATTTTTATTCGTTTGTACTAATTTATACCCTATTATACCCACAATTGTGGTCAGTGTATACTTTGAATACCGTATATAGAGCACTTTAGTAGCAATAACCGAAGATGCAGCGCAGTTCTCTTAGAGACTGAGATACTATATTAATTAATTGTTACATCATATTATATGGTAGCCCATTGCAGCTGGCAGTAGCCCTACTTTTTTTGTACTGGAACCCAACCTAATCCCAATTTCAATTTTTGGCGTCTGTTCACATTGTTTTTTTAAAATTTGTACTAATAAAATCATGATTTTAATTAAGGAGTTGTTTGAACTCGATTTTCTTTTTGTGTACATGGTATTATGAGTTCTCCTGTGTCCATGCAGGAAATAGTGTGCCCCCGATTGTATGCCATAAAGGCAAGGGGTGACCGTACACGTTTAATACTAGGACCTGTATTAATAAAAAATATGGTTGATGTTTGCCCAAAACCGCGTACGGAAGGAATGCCTATAGAGGGCAAAAAAGACAATACATAAAATATAAGGTGCAACTCTATTTTATTTAATTTAACGCCAACACCTTGAACACCCTGGCCATTTCACAAGAGGGATCAGGAATGTACCTATCAAAGCAACGTGAACTCCATCGGCCCAACTTTTTGATGATGTGGGCAGGAACTTCGTGTTTGGATGCTGCCGACGCAGCCCCAATCCGGAATGAGTGGCCCGTGATGCGTAGCGGCTCATGGCCTAAAGTTTTTACTAACGTACGGACATGGCTAAGGAATTGTCGTGAGAGCGGATGAACCGAGAGGCAGAAGCAGACTGTCTGCAGATTTGCACAGATGATGCAGATTTGCATCAACATGGAAATGAGTTGTGCAAAGACTGTCACTGGACACCACTCATGGGCCGTTGGAAAGTATTTGACGACTGCACCGTGCCTGTTGGTTTTAGTGGATAACAAGATGAGTGTGAAGCCATAACTACAAGGTAACAGCTGACCCAGAGACAGACCCGGTGATCTGTTGTGAGAACGGGTGAATTCCCCTGGCCTAAGAAACCCATAGAATGCCAGATAGATAGCTGCTTTAATCACCGTGCTGACCTGATAACCGAAGGGATACGTGTCCAGGAGAGAAGGCATGCTGCGAAATAGTTCACCCGTGACTGGCAGGCGTGAAGGAGGCCTGGGTGCTGCCAGCATCTGTACGCCTTTGAGTGCTGCCTTAACTGCATACGAAGAGTGTAGAGAAAGTGCTTCAGGGTGAGAAAGAGAATGGTAGTGTTGCAAACCGGAGAGGTAAAGTTTGATAGTGTTAAATGATAAGTGTAGTGAAGAGTGGCAAAAACCAACAAAAGCCAGAGCATTGTGAATGGAGATGACAGGGGGCAAACCTACGTTGTACATGAAAGAAATGAACAAGGTGATGGCTGAGTCGTAGGCTTGAATGGTGCTAGGGGCTAGTGATCACCTGATCACAGAGTTAGCCACTTCTGTATAGGTATTTAGTCCATGACTAGATCTCTGAAGAAGGGGGCCGGGACGCCCGCTGCGTCTGCGTCTGGACACACCTGAAAGAGCACATTAAATTTAGCTCTGGAAAGCGCATCTGCTGCCAAGTTCTTTGATCCCTCTATGTGTTGGAATGCAAAGTGAAATTTGTGATGAAGTGAGAGCCACGTAAAGCGTCTCACAAACCTCATGATGTGCGCTGAGCTAGAACGCCCCTTGTTTAGGATGTCAACTGTAGAGGCATTGTCACACAGGAACCTGACAGTGTTATGCGCCCAGGCGTCACCCCAGATGAAAGCAGCAGCTACCACTGGGTAAATTTCGAACAGGGCTGAGGTCCTGTTGAACCCGGGTATACCCAATACCTCCGAAGGCCATGCGCTGGCCAACCAATGGTGACCATGCAACGCTGTAAAGCCCACAGCCGAGGAGTCGGTTACTACCAACGGAGACTGATCTGACACTGATGGCACGAAAAACGAGATTCCGTTCCATTCCGACAGAAACAAGTCCCACATTGCTAGGTCTGCTATGGCCTCCTCATCCATGCTAACTGAGTCCCGTTACCCTGACACCACCGGTAGCAGCGCTAACAGCCTGGAGATAAATGACCGACCTTGAGGGACAATCCGCATCGCGAAAGCCAACATGCCTAACAAACTCTGCAGTTCAACTCTAGTGACTGAGCGGCACTTTGAAAATTTGTGAATTGTCTGTTGTATCCTCGCCAGTTTCTCTGGAGGCAAATTGTGAGGGCACACCGGGACCCCTAACTCAAGGAATAGACTCCGTAACGACTCGAGGTTTGTTGGGCTGGAAGCCGGATGTTCCAACAGGAGAAAGTCATCTAAATAGTGAATTGTGAACTCACAATTTGCCACATTCTGTAAGACCCAGTGTAGTGCTGTGGAAAGCTGGTTAAATAACCACCGGCTACTTTTGGCCCCAAACGTTAACCTCACCGCAAAGTAATATTGCTCCAGCCATTTTACCCCGTACCACTTCCAGAGGTCTTCCTGGATCGGCAACAACTTGAAGGCGTCTGTGATGTCTGCCTTAGAGAGCCAGGTGCCCCTCCCCAACTGTACGATTACTTGAATAGCTTGGTCTATAGAGGTATACCTCATGGATGATTCATCTGATGGGGTTAGCAAGTTGATACTGGGGACTGACGTGGAATAAGGCGCAGAGAGGTCATAAATCAATCTTCTTTTATTACTGAACTTGCCCTTGGCTAAGCCCAGTGGGCTGACTCTCCAGACCTCATAGGGAGAGCTGGCGAAAGGGCCTATGACAAAGCCCTTCTCCACTTCTACCTGTAGCAGGGAAGAGATGATCTCTGGCTCCCTGAGTGCGGACATGAGGTTCCTGCACTCAACCGTGAACTGAGGCACTGCTACCATGCCCGTGTGAAACCCGCTACAGAAGCCCGTCACCAGCCAATCGACCCATGTGGGATCAGGATGACCAGCCAGATCCTGAGGGCCTGAACCTGCACCCCGACTAGTCATGCCTGATTGCCCCTCAGAGTACAAATCGTGCTGGGATGAGCCCTATAACAATTGAAACACACGTGGAGCAGACGACAGTTACTGTACGTGCAAGATGCTAAGTTGAAATTGTTACAAATCTGTGTCTTACCCAGGTATCTTACTGGACGGCCCAATCTGTCTACCGCAGAAGAGGATTTCTGCATTGGAGTACCGGCAATGGTAGGGGCTTTGCTAGTGCTAGTCCCGCTCTGCTTGTTTATCTGAGAGCACCAGGCCGACGTGTGCGTATTGGCATTGCAAAGGCTGCAGGACTGGCTTTTTAGCCCGGCGAAATGGTCGCAAAATAATTCAGTGTCCACTTCCCCCCAATTCGTGACATAATTGAACTGGGCGTAAGCTGCTGCCGCTTTAGCAGCGAAGGACTTATGATAGTCATAGAACGTTGTGCCCCCATATTTGTATGCCAACTGTGAAATCTTGTGCAGGTATGAATCAAGCTCCTCCCTGCGCTCAGGCTTTGCCGAACACACCACATCCCTGTACAAACCAAAGGCTATGACGAACTCCACGATGCTCAACTTCCTGCTGCTCTTTACTTTTAAACACCACCGAGAGTTCGCCACAAGCCACGGTCTTAGTCTCATTGAGATTGTTCGTCGCGATCAACAATGAGGCCAAGTTCACATCTTTCCCCTCCAAGATGTCCTTTTTGATGGCAGCAGGGATGAAGTGTGCTGGTGGGATATTGGGGGGACGTAGCTGCGTACCTGAGTTGACAGCCTGTACTGTAGGCGGCATGGGAGGAGCGGGGGTGGCAGGGGTTGTAGTGACCCTGTCACGTTCTACCGCATCCAATCTGGAGCCTAACGCAGTCATGGAGGTCATCATAGTGTTCATCATGGAATGCAGTTGGGTTAGAGAAGTGTTCATGGTCCGCAAGGAAGGTACGTTCTGACTGCCCCCTGGGACAGCATCAGGGTTAATGAGACTATACAGCTCCCCTTTTTTGGCGGACGCCGGGAAGGGAAATCCTTTCCTCCTCAGTTCCTCCATCAACTTGGGGATGGTCCAAGACCGATATGATGGTAGGCTTCCCCGGTCGGAAGCCCTTGCTGGGGTATCCGGGACCAAAAGCGCCTCCTCGATATCAGACAGATTGGACATATTAGCCGGACCTGTCCGGGCCAAAACGGGTGCCGGTGGGAAGATGAGATAAACATAAATACCAGAAAAGCCTACGGGACCTAGCCTAGGATGAAGCTACTGACCTGTGACCGACAAGACCTAGACTCGGAGTGGAACCACTTCACGTCTGGTGAGACAAACGAAGCCTGAAACTGTGAAAATAGTGGGAAATTGAACTGGGCGTATGCTGCTGCTGGCACCGACAATACCTGAACATGCATACCACTCACCCTCTTTAACCGTGAATCAGCGAATTGCCTAACCCCCGTCTAAACACGAATTCTGTTTGGTCTGGTTTTAAATGCAAGCTTGAGACAAGGGTAAGCTAAATTGTGTTGTTGCGCTGAAGACGAGTCAGAACAACACATGCAAACAGGCACCATGGATACGGATACAGTGGTGGCCTTATGCAATTCATGAATCGTGGTATTGTTCTGAAGATAAGTCAGTAACAATAAGTGAAGTAGGCCCCATCTGAAGAAGAGTCAGATAACTGGTTAACCTTACTGGAACAAGTTCGTGTGTACGCGCACATCGACGGAAGGATGCCCACGGGCGCACGAGAGCGCCACCACTCGACCATGGCGCGCCCCCGCCCGCCCGCAGACGGCCGCATATGTCCGCACACACGAACATATTAGACTATGAAGTGCTCTGAAGATGAGTCAGTAGTCACTGCTTTTTTTTTTTGCTCTGAAGATGAGTCAGCAGCAAGGTACTCCCGAACAAGAGTCTAACCGACCAAGTGAACTACATACTGTTGATACCGTGAGACATAACCAACCACAATTACCTAAGGAACTAGCAACTTCTGAATTGACTTGGAAGAAAAACAGACACGACCAAACCACCTGCAGGATAAACAGGATGATAGAAACAACCAGCGTAAATTATTACAGTTGTATTAGCAACATTATGGCAACAGGGGTGCTATGAGCGCCTCGCCGGCGGATACCCCTACTGAGTGATTATAGATCCCACCTGTATGCAATAACCGCAATGCATCTGTATAGATGCAGCAGTTTATTTTTTATTTTTTATTTTATTATTAACATATATACACACATATCTCTCTCTTTTTTTTTTTTTTTTATAAACCATATACTTCAGGGAATCGGGGGGGGGGGGGGGTAGGAGTAAATTTAGACCCACGGGAGGGTATCCCTTGGGGCCACCTCAGCTCCCTGAGAAAGGAGCCCAAGCCCCAAATCACGCCCACAGCAGGGCACAGACAGCACCCACGCTGACGAGGTGAAGGCCTGTGTCCTGCCTGCTGGTTGAGCGACAGCCCGCCCGGCCAGTCCCGGACTTCGCGAGCAGGCTGCGCTACCCCGAACCCCTCATGAGCATCACGTGACCCCGCAGTGTTGCCCCGGCACCGAGACGCCGGAACACGCCACGGGAGTGGAAGCGAGGCAACGGTGGGAGCTGTGTCGTGACAACATGACCGGCCTGCCACGTGACCCACCATGCTGCCTCGAGGGGGGAACCGATTGCCACGGCAGCCTATGGGGCGGCTGGGAACGCCACCGCCGCCGCTGCCCGAGGACGCCCCGACAGGGAGCGAGGGATGGGCGAGGCTCCCCGGTTGGCACCGGGAACGAGAGGGAGTGATGGACGTTCGAGGCTCCCCGGCTGACACCGGGAACAAGGCGGCGCACGGTGAGGGGAGAATAATGACGGGTGGGCGATTGCATAAGGACCGGGGAACCCGGGCTTACCTGCTCCTCCGCAACTCTGCACTCGAATACCGAAAGACTCCCGCAAATCACACTGCCTGCTCCTGGGGACGTATGATCTCACAGCGGCGTTCAAACCAAACACATCCAAACGCACCATACGCCCCTAGGAGTGAAAGAGGGAGGTATTTAAAGCCCTCGCCACTCCCACAAATTCAGCCTAATTAGGCTTTATATATATATATATATATATATATATATATATATATATATATAAATAGTAGAGGCAGGGGAAGGAGTCCAATAGTAATAGCACATATAGCAAATGCATATATTAATTTATAAATATACAGTGGTCCCTCAACATACGATGGTAATTTGTTCCAAACGACCCATCATTTGTCGAATCCATCGTATGTTGAGGGATCCGTGCAATGTAAAGTATAGGAAGTTATACTCACCTGTCTCCGCCGCTCCGGACCGTGTCCTCACCGCTCCCGATGCTGTCCCAGGGGCTCCCGATGCTGTCCCGCTGCTCCGGTGTCTTCTTCGGAATCCTCTGGCTTCTTCCGCATCTTCTGCAGGGTCCGGGCCTCGCTTTCTGGTGACGTTATTACGCTGCTGTGCCGGCACGGCGTGCGTAGCCACGTAATAACGACGCCGGAAAGCGAGGCCCAGACCCTGGAGAAGATGCAGAAGACGCCGGAGGATCGCGAAGTGGACCCGGAGCAGCGGGAATAGGTAAGCGAACCTGTCCGGGATGCTTAAACTGCTATCCAACAGCAGCTTAAGCATTTTGCGCTGTCGGATAGCAGTTAATGCGATGTCTACATCGCATGTTACTGTATAAAAACACAGACTGTTGCACACTAGAAAAACCAAAAGGGGTGCAAAGGTGACAAAGGAAAACACAACAATAACAATGGTACCTAAAAAATTGTGCCAATGACCATTAATTATAAAGTGCTCTAGTGGCAAAACATATGTCTGTATAAATCGAAGTGAAAGTGGCAGTGCAAAAACGTGAATAGCAACAGCGGCAGCAGATACATACAGTGCAGGACTCGCCCCAGCTCCACTATGGCGCGTTTCACCAGAGGCTTCACCTCTGGGCACCCTACATAAGTTCTTGAACCAAGACCTTGAAGTTCTTGAACCAGGTCCGTCGGTCATTCCATGTAGGAGCACGGAGTCTCAAGTTTAGCAGTGAGTGCAGGTTACCGAATAATGGGGGAGATTTATCAAAATCTGTGCAGAGGAAAAGTTGCCCAGTTGCCCATAGCAACCTATCAGTTCGCTTCTTTCATTTTGCAGAGGCCTGGTTAAAAATGAAAGAAGCGATCTGACTGGTTGCTATGGGCAACTGGGCAACTTTTCCTCTGCACAGGTTTTGCTAAATCTCCCCTAATATCTTTAAATGCTGGTTTGTGTCAATTGGTTCTTGGTCGTTCCCAGCACCGCCTGACTTTTTAAATGGACAGGTCTCACTCGACAGCGTTCCCAGTCAGTCTCAGCTACTCATATTGCAACTGTGACTGTAATGCCACCCCGTTCTTCTTCTGGGCTGCGTATTATAGGCTTAACCCCTTAAGGACCAAGGATGTACAGGTACGTCCTTGGTCCTGCTACTGTTACACAGTAACCCCGCATCATATCACGGCGGGCCCGGCGTCATAGTGAAGCCAGGACCCGCCGCTAATAGCGTGCAGCACCGATCACGGCGCCGCGCGCTATTAACCCTTTAGCCGCGCGCTCAGAGCTGAGCCACGCGGCTAAAAGTGAAAGTAAAAACTGCCGGTTAACTCAGTGGGCTGTTCGGGATAGATAGCCGCGGCTTAATCGCGGCATCCCGAACAGCTTACAGGACAGCGGGAGGGTCCCTACCTGCTTCTTCGCTGTCCGATCGCCGAATGACTGCTCAGTGCCTGAGATCCAGGCATGAGCAGTCAAGCGGCAGAATCATCGATCACTGGTTTCCTATGAGAAACCAGTGATCGATGATAAAGATCAGTGTGTGCAGTGTTATAGGTCCCTATGGGATAACAATGATCAGTGTGTGCAGTGTTATAGGTCCCTATGGGATAACAATGATCAGTGTGTGCAGTGTTATAGGTCCCTATGGGATAACAATGATCAGTGTGTGCAGTGTTATAGGTCCCTATGGGATAACAATGATGAGTATAAGAGATCAGTGTGTGCAGTGTTATAGGTCCCTATGGGAGCTATAACACTGCAAAAAAAAAAGTGAAAAAAAAAGTGAATGAATATCATTTAACCCCTCCCCTATTAAAAGGTTGAATCACCCCCCTTTTCCCATAAAAAAAAAAAAAAACACAGTGTAAATAAAAATAAACATATATGGTATCACCGCGTGTGGAAATGTCCGAATTATAAAAATATATCGTTAATTAAACCGCTCGGTCAATGGCGTGCGCGCAAAAAAATTCCAAAGTCCAAAATAGTGCATTTTTGGTCACTTTTTATATAATTTAAAAATGAATAAAAAGCTATCAATAAGTCCTATCAATGCAAAAATTGTACCGTTAAAAACTTCAGATCATATCGCAAAAAATGAGCCCTCATACCGCCCCATACACGTAAAATAAAAAAGTTATAGGGGTCAGAAGATGACAATTTTAAACGTATTAATTTTCCTGCATGTAGTTATGATTTTTTCCAGAAGTCCGACAATATCCAACCTATATAAGTAGGGTATCATTTTAATCGCATGGACCTACAGAATAAAGATAAGGTGTCATTTTTACCGAAAAATTTAATACGTAGAAAGGGAAGCCCCCAAAAGTTACAAAACAGCATTTTTTTTTTCAATTTTGTCGCACAATGATTTTTTTTTCTGTTTCGCCGTGGATTTTTGGGTGAAATGACTGATGTCATTACAAAGTAGAATTGGTGGCGCAAACAATAAGCCATCATATGGATTTTTAGGTGCAAAATTGAAAGAGTTATGATTTTTTAAAGGCAAGGAGCAAAAAACGAAAATGCAAAAACGGAAAAAACCCCGGTCCTTAAGGGGTTAATACATGCTATATTTTTTTAATTCATAGTCTTCTAGCATTTACCCATGTATTTCATTGTTCATTAATCTTATTTTCATTCTAAGAACCCTTTCTGCTTGTTCAAATTTGTTTATTTTCCGCTTGTTTTTCAGCGGATTTCACCCTTTAACTACTAGGTTGGAACTTTATTAATTGAGGAAGATCCTGCAGGGGAAGTTCACACAGATAAGAAGTGGATAATCCATGGACTTTCCCTACCAAAATTCCCAAGCTCATTAACAAAAGTGTGACTGGTAGGTAATCAAAGGAGGAGATAAGGTCCATTGTCAGGAGTAGATACTGTTGACTGGACGACCCCCTCAGGGTAATGGCCAAATCTCTGATGAGAGGAATAGACAAGTGTTGTCTGTAACCCTAGGGGGAGACCATCTCCAGGGGTCTTTAACCCCTTAAGGACGCAGGACGTAAATGTACGTCCTGGTGAGGTGGTACTTAACGCACCAGGACGTACATTTACGTCCTAAGCATAACCGCGGGCATCGGAGCGATGCCCGTGTCATGCGCGGCTGATCCCGGCTGCTGATCGCAGCCAGGGACCCGCCGGCAATGGCCGACGCCCGCGATCTCGCGGGCGTCCGCCATTAACCCCTCAGGTGCCGGGATCAATACAGATCCCGGCATCTGCGGCAGTTCGCGATTAAAATGAACGATCGGATCGCCCGCAGCGCTGCTGCGGGGATCCGATCATTCATAACGCCGCACGGAGCTCCCCTCACCTTCCTCCGTGCGGCTCCCGGCGTCTCCTGCTCTGGTCTGTGATCGAGCAGACCAGAGCAGGAGATGACCGAAAACACTGATCTGTTCTATGTCCTATACATAGAACAGATCAGTATTAGCAATCATGGTATTGCTATGAATAGTCCCCTATGGGGACTATTCAAGTGTAAAAAAAATGTAAAAAAATGTAAAAGTAAAAGTAAAAAAAAAGTGAAAAATCCCCTCCCCCAATAAAAAAGTAAAACGTCCGTTTTTTCCTATTTTACCCCCAAAAAGCGTAAAAAAACATTTTTTATAGACATATTTGGTATCACCGTGTGCGTAAATGTCCGAACTATTAAAATAAAATGTTAATGATCCCGTACGGTGAACGGCGTGAACGAAAAAAAATTTAAAAAGTCCAAAATTCCTACTTTTTTAATACATTTTATTAAAAAAAAAATTATAAAAAATTTATTTAAAGTTTTTTATATGCAAATGTGGTATCAAAAAAAAGTACAGATCATGGCGCAAAAAATGAGCCCCCATACCGCCGCTTATACGGAAAAATAAAAAAGTTATAGGTCATCAAAATAAAGGGATTATAAACGTACTAATTTGGTTAAAAAGTTTGTGATTTTTTTTAAGCGCAACAATAATATAAAAGTATATAATAATGGGTATCATTTTAATCGTATTGACCCTCAGAATAAAGAACACATGTCATTTTTACCAGAAATTGTACGGCGTGAAAACAAAACCTTCCAAAATCAGCAAAATTGCGTTTTTCGTTTTAATTTCCCCACAAAAATAGTGTTTTTTGGTTGCGCCATACATTTTATGATATAATGAGTGATGTCATTACAAAGGACAACTGGTCGCGCAAAAAACAAGCCCTCATACTAGTCTGTGGATGAAAATATAAAAGAGTTATGATTTTTAGAAGGCGAGGAGGAAAAAATGAAAACGTAAAAATTTAATTGTCTGAGTCCTTAAGGCCAAAATGGGCTGAGTCCTTAAGGGGTTAAAGGAGTAGTCCAGTGGTGATTCAGTGGTGAGCAACTTATCCCCTATCCTAAGGATAGGGGATAAGTTGCAGATCGCGGGGGGTCCGACCGCTGGGGCCCCCTGCGATCTCCTGTACGGAGCCCCGACAGCCTTCGGCAATCTCCGGCTCTGCCATAGAGATGTATTGAGGGGGCGTGTCGGCCGCCGCCTCGTGCGGGGGTCGACACCCGCTATCTCGGCGGAGAGCCGGGGCCCCGTACAGAGAGATCGCAGGGGGCCCCAGCGGTCGGACCCCCCGCGATCTCAAACTTATCCCCTATCCTTAGGATAGGGGATAAGTTTTTCACCACTGGACTACCCCTTTAACCCCCTTAAGGACCCAGGACCCAGGACATGGGACCAGACAGGGATGCCTGCTGAAATCATTCAGATCAGCGATTTGCGGCGATTCCGGGTCAATCAGGACCCTGGTGACCTGAAAAAAAAGGGTGATAGTGCTGTCCGAGATGGCACCTATCACCATTTAGCAGCAGGAGTGAGGGGGAACTGGTGCCACCTCGCTATCGTCCTGATTCGTCGTCCGTTACTGGCCAACAAATCAGGACTCCTGCTGTGGGGGTGTCCCTAATGGCACCCACCCCACCCCTATTCCGGAGGGCAAGAGCTGGTGTCAGGGGTTCTCACCTGAACCTAGGGCCCCGATCCCTAGCATTGGCGGTGGAATCGGGGCCCCAGGAGCTGAGACAGCAGCGGCGGCAGGAAGGATTGAGCAGAGCAGCATCAACAGGTGGTAAGGCTGTGCCTCCTGCTTTTGCCTAGCAACAACTCCCAGCATGCACAAAAGGGCATGCTGGGAGTTGTTGTTATGCAACAGCAGAAGGCCCAACTATAACTCCCATCATGCCCTTTGGCAGTTTGTGCATGCCGGGGGTTGTAGTTTTCTATGGAAAAAGTGTGCCTCCAGCTGTTGTATAACTACAACCCCCAGCATGCACTGACAGCCAAAGTCCTGGGTCTATATATAATAAAGAGGGGGAATTAGTCGGAGATATGGACAAAGTGGTGGAAATTTTTGAAAATGTTTTCTTGAAATTATAAATGCCTGAAAATAAAGCTACAGAAATGGAAATATAGAATTTTTTGTCAGCGATAAATTTACCTAGGGCAACGATACAGGAGGTAGCCTCCCCGAATACCCACATTTTAATGGGGGAAGTTAGAGAAGCAATTTTATCATCCCCAGAAAGATCTGCTCCAGGTCCAGATGGGCTTCCATTTGGTATATATAGAACATTTGTTGATGTGTTGGCTCCAATAATTTTAGAAATGATTAATGATTCCTGTAAGGGAGGGTCTCTCCCCAAATCTATGATGGAGGCCCACATCTTTGTGATACCAAAAATCTTTTAATAAAAATAGCTTATTGGTGGAATCATATAGACCAATTTCATTGCTTAGCACCAATGTTAAGATCTTCTCACGTCCCCAGTCCCAGAATCCTGGAGGTTTCCAAAACTGGAGACGCAGCCCCGCATAGAATGCGGGTGCTACAGGGAGATCGCGGGGGGTCCGAGCAGCAGACCCCCCGCGATCAGACATCTAATCCCCTATCCTTTGGATAGGGGATAAGATGTTTTTGCCCAGAATACCCCTTTAAATATTTATCTCAAATATTGGTGTGTGTGGGGGGGGGGGGTTAATTTAATTAATTAGTTAGCTTATATGGAGTGGATAAAAGGCTGGGTTATTTTTTAGGTTTCAACAAATTTTTCACGCTTTTAATAGCATGAAGGATAAATCAGGTTCAGGAACACATGGTAATGAATTTGATCTATAAATAGGAGGAAAGGAAGAAATTTATAGTTACGATAAATGGGTTTTGATTCGGGAAGGAATGAGGGTGTTTAACACTAAATATAGAACTTTTTGGTCAAATAGGTTTGGGGAAATATCCAAATATCAGTGGCAGAATATTCTGAAAAATGTATCTAATATTTCAATGAATAGTAATTTACGTTTGATTCAAGTTAGAATTCTTTATAACTCTTATATAGCTCCTAAAAACTAGCGCTTTTTGGGTGTGAAAATGGGACCTCGTGCCCGAGATGTTCTTTGGAAGAAGTGGATTTTTTTCATGTGATATGGGGGATGCCAAATAATAAAAAAATTTTGGGAACAAGTTAAAAACACAATAAGGGTACGTTCACATACGCGGATTTTTTAGCGGGTTTTCCGCTGTGTATTTGAAAGTGGACGGGCTCTTCTCAGCTTTCCGTAGCAGATTTTCCGCAACGGAATTTACGCTGCGGAAAATCCGCCGCAGTCCCTACTGACTTCAATGGGGCTTGCGGCGGATTTTCAGCAGTGTACATTCCGCAGTGGAAAATCTGCTGCGGAAAGCTGAGAAGAGCCCGCCCACTTTCAAATACGCAGCGGAAAACCCGCTAAAAAATATGCGCGTGTGAACGTACCCTAAATGTGAAATTAGGAGTAAGGTTTGAAGGGAGACAAGCTGTACTTGGGGAAATAGTACAATATGGGAGACATAAGAAATTGGTTAATAAAGTACTGTTTGTGTGCTAGGTTGCTAATCCTTCGTGTCTGGTTATCTCTAAGGGTATGTACACACTACGAAATTCCCCGTGGAATTCCGCAGTGTGAGCTTAACATTAGTGTCAATGGGTCTCCGCAAGACCCGTTCACACTGCGGAATTTCAGCGGCGGACAATTCCGCCGCTGAAATTGTTCCGCGCAAAGAAAGAACATGTTCATTCTTTACGTGGAAGTCCGTGAGCACTGCATAGCCGTCAATGTTGACGGAGCAGTGCCGCGCGGTCCTACCTCCGCCACCAGTTGTCAGTCTGAATCTCCGCTCTCTGAATTCAGTGAGCGGAGATTCCGTTCACACACTGTAGTGTGAACATACCCTAAGAGTGCCAAGTATTGAGGAATGGATAAACTTAGTGAACAAAATAAAAATAATATATATACATATATTTGAAAGCAAAGTTGTCAGTTAAACAATTGAAGGTCTTTAGAAGGATATGGGGAAAGAATGGAAGTCTGAAGATTAATTATAATATATATTTTTTTTTTTACCTATCCCAGAAGGGGAGGGGGGGGGGTGTTAAGTGAAGAGGTATTATGTATAATTTTGTGCATTTGGTAACTTTTAATAATTGTACCATGTTTGGAAAACAAATTAAGATAATTAATAAAAATTTAAAAAATTGTTGCTGAATTATGAAGCCTCTGATGTCTTCCAAAAGTAAAAACATGTAAACTTTATGATGGAAACATAAAGTAGACATATTGTATATGTGAATCCATACATAATTTATTTGGGATATCCATTTTCCTTATAAGCAGAGAGCTTCAAAGTAAAAAAAAAAAAGCTACATTTTCAATTTTTTTCATCAAATTTTGAAATTTTTCACCAAGAAATGATGCAAGTATCGACAAAAATTTACCAATAACATAAAGTAGAATATGTCACGAAAAATCTATCTCGAAGTCCATATAAATCCACAGCACACAGGTCCAATATGGTGAAAAAAGAAAATATTTATTTCATCATGTGAATGTCATACAGCGACGTTTCTGCTGGCTCTCCCAGCCTTTCTCAAGTAGGGCGATTCATGCGCTTTTTTCCAATTACGCCGTGGGGGTGTCTGTTTATATACAAAGATCCATTAATTTTGAGCTCATAGCTAAGGAGATAGACAAAAAGGGTCGTTATATATTTTTGCATGGAACTTTTGATTGTATGGAGATGGTTTTGGCTTTTTTATACATTCCACCTCCCTTTTTTAAGTGAAATTTTGACTGAACTCTTACAATTTCTTGATACTAGGTCGGAAATTCCCCTCATAGTCGCAAGCGACTTTAACACTGTTATAAATGGGCATATTCATAGAGTGGGGCGACTGGCTCTTTCAACAGGTAGAACACTGCTGAGTAAATTTCTGGAAGAAGTGGGATGGCTTGATGTTTGGAAAGAACGGTATGGTGATCGTACCAAATTTACATGTGATAGTACTTCTCACCAAACAGCCTCTCGAATTGATCTCTTTCTAGGAAATTACTCGGTTAGAGGGAAGGTCAAAAAAATTTCCTGTTATGTGAGAATTTAAGAATTCTAAGAATTTATTCTCATTGGCTTGCTATTTTTGACAGAGATGCATACTTGGAGTAAGGTATGAAGGGAGACAAGCCATACTTGGGGAAATAGTACAATATGGGAAAGATGAGAAGTTGGTTAATAAAGTACTGTTTTTGTGCTAGGTTGTTAATCCTTCGTGTCTGGTTATCTCTAAGCGTGCCAAGCATTGAGGATAGGAATGGATAAACTAAAATAGTGCATTTTTGGTCACTTTTTATATTATTTAAAAATGAATAAAAAGCGATCAATAAGTCCTATCAATGCAAAAATTGTACCGTTAAAAACTTCAGATCATATCGCAAAAAATTAGCCCTCATACCGCCCCATACACGTAAAAATAAAAAAGTTATAGGGGTCAGAAGATGACATTTTTAAACGTATTAATTTTCCTGCATGTAGTTATGATTTTTTCCAGAAGTACGAGAAAATCAAACCTATATAAGTAGGGTATCATTTTAATCGTATGGACCTACAGAATAAAGATAAGGTGTCATTTTTACCGAAAAATGTACTACGTAGAAACGGAAGCCCCCAAAAGTTACAAAACGGCATTTTTTTTTTCAATTTTGTCGCACAGTGATTTTTTTTTTCCGTTTCGCCGTGGATTTTTGGGTAAAATGACTGACGTAATTACAAAGTAGAATTGGTGGTGCAAAAAATAAGCCATCATATGGATTTTTAGGTGCAAAATTGAAAGAGTTATGATTTTTTAAAGGCAAGGAGCAAAAAACGAAAATGCAAAAACGGAAAAAACCCCGGTCCTTAAGGGGTTAATACATGCTATATTTTTTTAATTCATAGTCTTCTAGCATTTACCAATGTATTTCATTGTTCGTTAATCTTATTTTCATTCTAAGAACCCTTTCTGCTTGTTCACATTTGTTTATTTTCCGCTTGTTTTTCAGCGGATTTCACCCTTTAACTACTAGGTTGGAACTTTATTAATTGAGGAAGATCCTGCAGGGGAAGTTCACACAGATAAGAAGTGGATAATCCATGGACTTTCCCTACCAAAATTCCCAAGCTCATTAGCAAAAGTGTGACTGGTAGGTAATCAAAGGAGGAGATAAGGTCCATTGTCAGGAGTAGATACTGTTGACTGGACGACCCCCTCAGGGTAATGGTCAAATCTCTGATGAGAGGAATAGACAAGTGTTGTCTGTAACCCTAGGGGGAGACCATCTCCAGGGGTCTTTAATCCTTTAAGGACCCAGGACCCAGGACATCCTGGGACCAGACAAGGATGTCTGCTGAAATCATTCAGATCAGCGATTTGCGGCGATTCCGGGTCAATCGGGACCCTGGTGACCTGAAAAAAAGGGTGATAGTGCTGTCCGAGATGGCACCTATCACCATTTAGCAGCAGGAGTGAGGGGGAACTGGTGCCACCTCGCGATCGTCCTGATTCGTCGTCCGTTACTGGCCAACAAATCAGGACTCCTGCTGTGGGGGTGTCCCTAATGGCATCCACCCCACCCCTATTCCGGAGGGCAAGAGCTGGTGTCAAGGGTTCTCACCTGAACCTAGGGCCCCGATCCCTAGCATTGGCGGTTGAATCGGGGCCCCAGGAGCTGAGACAGCAGCGGCGGCAGGAAGGATTGAGCAGAGCAGCATCAACAGGTGGTAAGGCTGTGCCTCCTGCTTTTGCCTAGCAACAACTCCCAGCATGCACAAAAGGGCATGCTGGGAGTTGTTGTTATGCAACAGCAGAAGGCCCAACTATAACTCCCATCATGCCCTTTGGCAGTTTGTGCATGCCGGGGGTTGTAGTTTTCTATGGAAAAAGTGTGCCTCCAGCTGTTGTATAACTACAACCCCCAGCATGCACTGACAGCCAAAGTCCTGGGTCTATATATAATAAAGAGGGGGAATTAGTCGGAGATATGGACAAAGTGGTGGAAATTTTTGAAAATGTTTTCTTGAAATTATAAATGCCTGAAAATAAAGCTACAGAAATGGAAATATAGAATTTTTTGTCAGAGATAAATTTACCTAGGGCAACGATACAGGAGGTAGCCTCCCCGAATACCCACATTTTAATGGGGGAAGTTAGAGAAGCAATTTTATCATCCCCAGAAAGATCTGCTCCAGGTCCAGATGGGCTTCCATTTGGTATATATAGAACATTTGTTGATGTGTTGGCTCCAATCATTTTAGAAATGATTAATGATTCCTGTAAGGGAGGGTCTCTCCCCAAATCTATGATGGAGGCTCACATCTTTGTGATACCAAAAATCTTTTAATAAAAATAGCTTATTGGTGGAATCATATAGACCAATTTCATTGCTTAGCACCAATGTTAAGATCTTCTCACGTCCCCAGTCCAGTCAAAACTGGAGACGCAGCCCCGCATAGAATGCGGGTGCTACAGGGAGATCGCGGGGGGTCAGAGCAGCGGGCCCCCCGCGATCAGACATCTAATCCCCTATCCTTTGGATAGGGGATAAGATGTTTTTGCCCAGAATACCCCTTTAAATATTTATATTTAATTAATTAGTTAGCTTATATGGAGTGGATAAAAGGCTGGGTTATTTTTTAGGTTTCAACAAATTTTTCATGCTTTTAATAGCATGAAGGATAAATCAGGTTCAGGAACACATGGTAATGAATTTGATCTATAAATAGGAGGTAGGGAAGAAATTTATAGTTACAATAAATGGGTTTTGATTCGGGAAGGAATGAGGGTGTTTAACACTAAATATAGAACTTTTTGGTCAAATAGGTTTGGGGAAATATCCAAATATCAGTGGCAGAATATTCTGAAAAATGTATCTAATATTTCAATGAATAGTAATTTACGTTTGATTCAAGTTAGAATTCTTTATAACTCTTATATAGCCCCTAAAAACTAGCGCTTTTTGGGTGTGAAAACGGGACCTCGTGCCCGAGATGTTCTTTGGAAGAAGTGGATTTTTTTCATGTGATATGGGGGATGCCAAGTAATAACTAAATTTTGGGAACAAGTTAAAAACACAATAAGGGTACGTTCACATACGCGGATTTTTTAGCAGGTTTTCCGCTGTGTATTTGAAAGTGGGCGGGCTCTTCTCAGGTTTCCGTAGCAGATTTTCCGCGACGCAATTTACGCTGCGGAAAATCCGCCGCAGTCCCTACTGACTTCAATGGGGCTTGCGGCGGATTTTCCGCAGTGTACATTCCGCAGTGGAAAATCTGCTGCGGAAAGCTGAGAAGAGCCCGCCCACTTTCAAATACGCAGCGGAAAACTCGCTAAAAAATATGCGCGTGTGAACGTACCCTAAATGTGAAATTAGGAGTAAGGTTTGAAGGGAGACAAGCCGTACTTGGGGAAATAGTACAATATGGGAGACATAAGAAATTGGTTAATAAAGTACTGTTTGTGTGCTAGGTTGCTAATCCTTCGTGTCTGGTTATCTCTAAGGGTATGTACACACTACGGAATTCCCCGTGGAATTCCGCAGTGTGAGCTTAACATTAGTGTCAATGGGTCTCCGCAAGACCCGTTCACACTGCGGAATTTCAGCGGCGGACAATTCCGCCGCTGAAATTGTTCCGCGCAAAGAAAGAACATGTTCATTCTTTACGTGGAAGTCCATGAGCACTGCATAGCCGTCAATGTTGACGGAGCAGTGCCGCGCGGTCCTACCTCCGCCACCAGCTGCCAGTCTGAATCTCCGCTCGCTGAATTCAGTGAGCGGAGATTCCGTTCACACACTGTAGTGTGAACATACCCTAAGAGTGCCAAGTATTGAGGAATGGATAAACTTAGTGAACAAAATAAAAATAATATATATACATATATTTGAAAGCAAAGTTGTCAGTTAAACAATTGAAGGTCTTTAGAAGGATATGGGGAAAGAATGGAAGTCTGGAGATTAATTATAATATTTATTTTTTTACCTATCCCAGAAGGGGAGGGGGGGGGGGGGGTGTTAAGTGAAGAGGTATTATGTATAATTTTGTGCATTTGGTAACTTTTAATAATTGTACCATGTTTGGAAAACAAATTAAGATAATTAATAAAAATAAAAAAAAATTGTTGCTGAATTATGAAGCCTCTGATGTCTTCCAAAAGTAAAAACATGTAAACTTTATGATGCCAACATAAAGTAGACATATTGTATATGTGAATCCATACATAATTTATTTGGGATGTCAATTTTCCTTATAAACAGAGAACTTCAAAGTAAAAAAAAAAAAGCTACATTTACAATTTTTTTCATCAAATTTTGAAATTTTTCACCAAGAAATGATGCAAGTATCGACAAAAATTTACCACTAACATAAAGTAGAATATGTCACGAAAAATCTATCTCGAAATCAGAATTAAAAGTAAAAGCATCAGAGTTATTAATGCTTAAAGTGACAGCGATCAAAAGAGAAACAGCACTCCCGGAGCTCAATATGTATGGGTGCACGCAGAACCAGACCTTGGTCAGGGGTCCACAATTTACAGAAAGTCCATATAAATCCACAGCACACAGGTCCAATATGGTGAAAAAAGAAAATATTTATTCCATCATGTGAATGTCATACAGCGACGTTTCTGCTGGCTCTCCCAGCCTTTCTCAAGTAGGGCGATTCATGCGCTTTTTTCCAATTACGCCGTGGGGGTGTCTGTTTATATACAAAGATCCATTAATTTTGAGCTCATAGCTAAGGAGATAGACAAAAAGGGTCGTTATATATTTTTGCATGGAACTTTTGATTGTATGGAGATGGTTTTAGCTTTTTTATACATTCCGCCTCCCTTTTTTAAGTGAAATTTTGACTGAACTCTTACAATTTCTTGATACTAGGTCGGAAATTCCCCTCATAGTCGCAAGCGACTTTAACACTGTTATAAATGGGCATATTCATAGAGTGGGGCGACTGGCTCTTTCAACAGGTAGAACACTGCTGAGTAATTTCCTGGAAGAAGTGGGATGGCTTGATGTTTGGAAAGAACGGTATGGTGATCGTACCAAATTTACATGTGATAGTACTTCTCACCAAACAGTCTCTCGAATTGATCTCTTTCTAGGAAATTACTTGGTTAGAGGGAAGGTCAAAAACATTTCCTGTTATGTGAGAATTTAAGAATTCTAAGAATTTATTCTCATTGGATTGCTATTTTTGACGGAGATGCATACTTGGAGGAGGAGATTAAATTGTTTTGGGAAATTTATAAAAATTCTGCTAATTTAAATGTGGTATGGGATGTGTTTAAAGCTTTCTTTAGGGGGCTACTCTTTGGAGAAATTATTATTAAAAAAAAAATTTGAAGTAGAGAAGGTGAACTTATTAAAATAGTGAATGAGGCTGAACAAAAATTTTATATTCAAAGAAACTCTAACAATTTAGAACATTTGAAAAAAGCACAAGATACCTTGGGGTCTTGGCAAAGGGATAAAGCTCAGAATAAGGTTTTTTTATTACAGGTCAAAAGTATTTTTGTCAAGGGGGCAAACCCAATTCTATGTTAGCTCGGTTAGTAAATTCCCAGGGTTCCAGCAAAGAACTGGGTCTATATATAATGAAGAGGGGGAATTAGTTGGAGATATGGACAAAGTGGTGGAAATTTTTGAAAACATTTTCTCTAAATTATATATGTCTGAAAATAAAGCTACAGATATGGAAATATAGAATTTTTTGTCAGATATAAATTTACCTAGGGCAACGATACAGGAGGTAGCCTTCCCGAATACCCACATTTTAATGGGGGAAGTTAGAAAAGCAATTTTATCATCCCCAGAAAGATCTGCTCCAGGTCCAGATGGGCTTCCATTTGGTATATATAGAAAATTTGTTGATTTGTTGGCTCCAATAATTTTAGAAATTATTAATGATTCCTGTAAGGGAGGGTCTCTCCCCAAAACTATGATGAAAGCTCACATCTTTGTGATACCAATTTTTTTTAAAATAAAAATAGCTTATTGGTGGAATCATATAGACCAATTTAATTGATTAACACCGAAGTTAAGATCTTCTAAAAAATTCTAAACAGGTTTTATCTCTCAGAGGAATTTGTTTTCTAATATAGAGCGGGCGTATGGTAATATACAGAGGGGGAGGGAGGCTCCGCTCAATCCTCTCTCTGGACGCCAATAAGGCGTTTGACAGGGTGGAGTGGACCTTCATGTGGTTAATTTTGAGGGCTTATGGATTTGGGGAAGACTTGATAAATTGGGAAAAACTTTTATATAAACAACCAAGAGCAAAAGTAATTTGGGGAAAAACGCTTTCTAAAGGATTGGAACTTAATATGGGAACCCGGCAAGGATAAATGGGTTTTGATTCGCGAAGGAATGAGGGTGTTTAACACTAAATATAGAACTTTTTGGTCAAATAGTTTTGGGGAAATATCCAAATATCAGTGGCTGAATATTCTGAAAATGTTTTCTAATGTTTCAATAAATAGTAATTACACTTTGATTCAAGTTAGAATTCTTTATAACTCTTATATAGCCCCTAAAAACTAGCGCTTTTTGGGTGTGAAAATAGGACCTCGTGCCCGAGATGTTCTTTGGAAGAAGTGGATTTTTTTCATGTGATATGGGGGATGCCAAATAATAACTCAATTTTGGGAAGAAGTTAAAAACACAATAAATGGGAAATTAGGAGTAAGGTATGAAGGGAGACAAGCCATACTTGGGGAAATAGTACAATATGGGAAAGATGAGAAGTTGGTTAATAAAGTACTGTTTTTGTGCTAGGTTGTTAATCCTTCGTGTCTGGTTATCTCTAAGCGTGCCAAGCATTGAGGATAGGAATGGATAAACTATGTGAATAAAATAAAATAAAAATTATATTTGAAAGCAAAGTCGTCAGTTAGACAATTGAAGGTCTTTAGAAGGATATGGGAATATGGGACAATTGGATGTCTAAAGATTACAATTACAATATATATTTTTTTACCTACTCCGGGGGGGGGGGGGGGGGGGGAGTTAGGTGATGTGGTATTATATAAAATGTTGTGCATTTGGTAACTTTTAATAATTGCACCATGTTTAGAAAACAAGTAAAGATAATAAATATTAAAAAAAAATGGAAAATTGCTGCTGAACTTTGAAGCCCTCTGATGTCTTCCAAAAGTAAAAAACATGTCAACTTTATGATGGAAACATAAAGTAGACATATTGTATAGGTGAATCCATACATAATTTATTTGGGATATCCATTTTTCTTATAAGCAGAGAGCTTCAAAGTAAAAAAAAAAAGCTAAATTTCCAATTTTTTTCATTGAACTTTTGATTGTTTGGAGATGGTTTTGGCTTTTTTATACATTCCGCCTCCCTTTTTTAAGTGAAATTTTTACTGAACTCTTACAATTTCTTGATACTAGGTCGGAAATTCCCCTCATAGTCGCAAGCGACTTTAACACTGTTATAAATGGGCATATTCATAGAGTGGGGCGACTGGCTCTTTCAACAGGTAGAACACTGCTGAGTAAATTCCTGGAAGAAGTGGGATGGCTTGATGTTTGGAAAGAACGGTATGGTGATCGTACCAAATTTACATGTGATAGTACTTCTCACCAAACAGCCACTCGAATTGATCTCTTTCTAGGAAATTACTCGGTTAGAGGGAAAGTTAAAAAAATTTCCTGTTATGTGAGAATTTAAGAATTCTAAGAATTTATTCTCATTGGCTTGCTATTTTTGACAGAGATGCATACTTGGAGGAGGAGATTAAAATGTTTTGGGAAATTTATAAAAATTCTTCTAATTTAAATGTGGTATGGGATGTGTTTAAAGCTTTCTTTAGGGGGCTACTCTTTGGAGAAATTATTATTAAAAAAAAAATTTGAAGTAGAGAAAGTGAACTTATTAAAATAGTGAATGAGGCTGAACAAAAATTTTATATTCAAAGAAACTCTTCCAATTTAGAACATTTGAAAAAAGCACAAGATACCTTGGGGTCTTGGCAAAGGGATAAAGCTCAGAATAAGGTTTTTTTTTACAGGTCAAAAGTATTTTTGTGAAGGTGGCAAACCCAATTCTATGTTAGCTCGGTTAGTAAATTCCCAGGGTTCCAGCCAAAGTACTGGGTCTACATATAATGAAGAGGGGGAATTAGTTGGAGATATGGACAAAGTGGTGGAAATTTTTGAAAACATTTTCTCTAAATTATATATGTCTGAAAATAAAGCTACAGAAATGGAAATATTGAATTTTTTGTCAGAGATAAATTACCTAGGGCAACGATACAGGAGGTAGCCTTCCCGAATACCCACATTTTAATTGGGGAAGTTAGAGAAGCAATTTTATCATCCCCAGAAAGATCTGCTCCAGGTCCAGATGGGCTTCCATTTAGTTTATATAGAAAATTTGTTGATGTGTTGGCTCCAATAATTTTAGAAATTATTAATGATTCCTGTAAGGGAGGGTCTCTCCCCAAAACTATGATGGAGGCTCACATCTTTGTGATACCAATTTTTTAAAAATAAAAATAGCTTATTGGTGGAATCATATAGACCAATTTAATTGATTAACACCGAAGTCAAGATCTTCTAAAAAATTCTAAACAGGTTTTATCTCTCAGAGGAATTTGTTTTCTAATATAGAGCGGGCGTATGGTAATATACAGAGGGGGAGGGAGGCTCCGCTCAATCCTCTCTCTGGACGCCAATAAGGCGTTTGACAGGGTGGAGTGGACCTTCATGTGGTTAATTTTGAGGGCTTATGGATTTGGGGAAGACTTGATAAGTTGGGAAAAACTTTTATATAAACAACCAAGAGCAAAAGTAATTTGGGGAAAAACGCTTTCTAAAGGATTGGAACTAAATAGGGGAACCCGGCAAGGATAAATGGGTTTTGATTCGCAAAGGAATGAGGGTGTTTAACACTAAATATAGAACTTTTTGGTCAAATAGTTTTGGGGAAATATCCAAATATCAGTGGCTGAATATTCTGAAAATGTTTTCTAGTGTTTCAATAAATAGTAATTACACTTTGATTCAAGTTAGAATTCTTTATAACTCTTATATAGCCCCTAAAAACTAGCGCTTTTTGGGTGTGAAAATGGGACCTCGTGCCCGAGATGTTCTTTGGAAGAAGTGGATTTTTTCATGTGATATGGGGGATGCCAAATAATAACTCATTTTTGGGAAGAAGTTAAAAACACAATAAATGGGAAATTAGGAGTAAGGTATGAAGGGAGACAAGCCATACTTGGGGAAATAGTACAATATGGGAAAGATGAGAAGTTGGTTAATAAAGTACTGTTTTTGTGCTAGCTTGTTAATCCTTCGTGTCTGGTTATCTCTAAGCGTGCCAAGCATTGAGGATAGGAATGGATAAACTATGTGAATAAAATAAAATAAAAATAATATTTGAAAGCAAAGTCGTCAGTCAGACAATTGAAGGTCTTTAGAAGGATATGGGAATATGGGACAATTGGATGTCTGAAGATTACAATTACAATATATATTTTTTTACCTACCCCGGGGGGGGGGGGGGGGGTTAGGTGATGTGGTATTATATAAAATGTTGTGCATTTGGTAAATTTTAATAATTGCACCATGTTTAGAAAACAAGTAAAGATAATAAATAAAAAAAAAAAAATGGAAAATTGCTGCTGAACTTTAAAGCCCTCTGATGTCTTCCAAAAGTAAAAAACATGTCAACTTTATGATGGAAACATAAAGTAGACATATTGTATATGTGAATCCATACATAATTTATTTGGGATATCCATTTTCCTTATAAGCAGAGAGCTTCAAAGTAAAAAAAAAAGCTACATTTTCAATTTTTTTCATCAAATTTTTAAATTTTTCACCAAGAAATGATGCAAGTATCGACAAAAATTTACCACTAACATAAAGTAGAATATGTCACGAAAAATCTATCTCGAAATCAGAATTAAAAGTAAAAGCATCAGAGTTATTAATGCTTAAAGTGACAGTGATCCAAAGAGAAATAGCACTCCCGGAGCTCAATATGTATGGGTGCACGCAGAACCAGACCTTGGTCAGGGGTCCACAATTTACAGAAAGTCCATATAAATCCACAGCACACAGGTCCAATATGGTGAAAAAAGAAAATATTTATTCCATCATGTGAATGTCATACAGCGACGTTTCTGCTGGCTCTCCCAGCCTTTCTCAAGTAGGGCGATTCATGCGCTTTTTTCCAATTACGCCGTGGGGGTGTCTGTTTATATACAAAGATCCATTAATTTTGAGCTCATAGCTAAGGAGATAGACAAAAAGGGTCGTTATATATTTTTGCATGGAACTTTTGATTGTATGGAGATGGTTTTGGCTTTTTTATACATTCCGCCTCCCTTTTTTAAGTGAAATTTTGACTGAACTCTTACAATTTCTTGATACTAGGTCGGAAATTCCCCTCATAGTCGCAAGCGACTTTAACACTGTTATAAATGGGCATATTCATAGAGTGGGGCGACTGGCTCTTTCAACAGGTAGAACACTGCTGAGTAAATTCCTGGAAGAAGTGGGATGGCTTGATGTTTGGAAAGAACGGTATGGTGATCGTACCAAATTTACATGTGATAGTACTTCTCACCAAACAGCCTCTCGAATTGATCTCTTTCTAGGAAATTACTTGGTTAGAGGGAAGGTCAAAAAAATTTCCTGTTATGTGAGAATTTAAGAATTCTAAGAATTTATTCTCATTGGCTTGCTATTTTTGACGGAGATGCATACTTGGAGGAGGAGATTAAAATGTTTTGGGAAATTTATAAAAATTCTGCTAATTTAAATGTGGTATGGGATGTGTTTAAAGCTTTCTTTAGGGGGCTACTCTTTGGAGATTTATTATTAAAAAAAAATTTTGAAGTAGAGAAAGTGAACTTAGTAAAATAGTGAATGAGGCTGAACAAAAATTTTATATTCAAAGAAACTCTTCCAATTTAGAACATTTGAAAAAAGCACAAGGTACCTTGGGGTCTTGGCAAAGGGATAAAGCTCAGAATAAGTTTTTTTTTTTACAGGTCAAAAGTATTTTTGTGAAGGGGGCAAACCCAATTCTATGTTAGCTCGGTTAGTAAATTCCCAGGGTTCCAGCCAAAGTACTGGGTCTATATATAATGAAGAGGGGGAATTAGTTGGAGATATGGACAAAGTGGTGGAAATTTTTGAAAACATTTTCTCTAAATTATATATGTCTGAAAATAAAGCTACAGAAATGGAAATATTGAATTTTTTGTCAGAGATAAATTTACCTAGGGCAACGATACAGGAGGTAGCCTTCCTGAATACCCACATTTTAATGGGGGAAGTTAGAGAAGCAATTTTATCATCCCCAGAAAGATCTGCTCCAGGTCCAGATGGGCTTCCATTTGGTATATATAGAAAATTTGTTGATGTGTTGGCTCCAATAATTTTAGAAATTATTAATGATTCCTGTAAGGGAGGGTCTCTCCCCAAAACTATGATGGAGGCTCACATCTTTGTGATGCCAATTTTTTTTTAAATAAAAAAAGCTTATTGGTGGAATCATATAGACCAATTTAATTGATTAACACCGAAGTTAAGATCTTCTAAAAAATTCTAAACAGGTTTTATCTCTCAGAGGAATTTGTTTTCTAATATAGAGCGGGCGTATGGTAATATACGGAGGGGGAGGGAGGCTCCGCTCAATCCTCTCTCTGGATGCCAATAAGGCGTTTGATAGGGTGGAGTGGACCTTCATGTGGTTAATTTTGAGGGCTTATGGATTTGGGGAAGACTTTATAAGTTGGGAAAAACTTTTATATAAACAACCAAGAGCAAAAGTAATTTGGGGAAAAACGCTTTCTAAAGTATTGGAACCAAATAGGGGAACCCGGCAACGATAAATGGGTTTTGATTCGGGAAGGAATGAGGGTGTTTATCACTAAATATAGAACTTTTTGGTCAAATAGTTTTGGGGAAATATCCGAATATCAGTGGCTGAATATTCTGAAAATGTTTTCTAATGTTTCAATAAATAGTAATTACACTTTGATTCAAGTTAGAATTCTTTATAACTCTTATATAGCCCCTAAAAACTAGCGCTTTTTGGGTGTGAAAATGGGACCTCGGGCCCGAGATGTTCTTTGGAAGAAGTGGATTTTTTTCATGTGATATGGGGGATGCCAAATAATAACTCAATTTTGGGAAGAAGTTAAAAACACAATAAATGGGAAATTAGGAGTAAGGTATGAAGGGAGACAAGCCATACTTGGGGAAATAGTACAATATGGGAAAGATGAGAAGTTGGTTAATAAAGTACTGTTTTTGTGCTAGGTTGTTAATCCTTCGTGTCTGGTTATCTCTAAGCGTGCCAAGCATTGAGGATAGGAATGGATAAACTAAAATAGTGCATTTTTGGTCACTTTTTATACAATTTAAAAATGAATAAAAAGCGATCAATAAGTCCTATCAATTCAAAAATTTTACCGTTAAAAACTTCAGATCATATCGCAAAAAATTAGCACTCATACCGCCCCATACACGTAAAAATTTAAAAGTTATAGGGGTCAGAAGATGACAATTTTAAACGTATTAATTTTCCTGCGTGTAGTTATGATTTTTTCCAGAAGTACGACAAAATCAAACCTATATAAGTAGGGGATCATTTTAATCGTATGGACCTACAGAATAAAGATAAGGTGTCATTTTTACCGAAATATGTACTACGTAGAAACGGAAGCCCCCAAAAATTACAAAACTGCATTTTTTTTTTCAATTTTGTCGCATAATGATTTTTTTTTCTGTTTCGCCGTGGATTTTTGGGTAAAATGACTGACGTCATTACAAAGTAGAATTGGTGGTGCAAAAAATAAGCCATCATATGGATTTTTAGGTGCAAATTGGCAAAATTGAAAGAGTTATGATTTTTTAAAGGCAAGGAGCAAAAAACGAAAATGCAAAAACGGAAAAAACCCCGGTCCTTAAGGGGTTAATACATGCTATATTTTTTTTAATTCATAGTCTTCTAGCATTTACCAATGTATTTCATTGTTCGTTAATCTTATTTTCATTCTAAGAACCCTTTCTGCTTGTTCAAATTTGTTTATTTTCCGCTTGTTTTTCAGCGGATTTCACCCTTTAACTACTAGGTTGGAACTTTATTAATTGAGGAAGATCCTGCAGGGGAAGTTCACACAGATAAGAAGTGGATAATCCATGGACTTTCCCTACCAAAATTCCCAAGCTCATTAACAAAAGTGTGACTGGTAGGTAATCAAAGGAGGAGATAAGGTCCATTGTCAGGAGTAGATACTGTTGACTGGACGACCCCCTCAGGGTAATGGTCAAATCTCTGATGAGAGGAATAGACAAGTGTTGTCTGTAACCCTAGGGGGAGACCATCTCCAGGGGTCTTTAACCCCCTTAAGGACCCAGGACCCAGGACATCCTGGGACCAGACAGGGATGCCTGCTGAAATCATTCAGATCAGCGATCTGCGGCGATTCCGGGTCAATCAGGACCCTGGTGACCTGAAAAAAGGGTGATAGTGCTGTCCGAGATGGCACCTATCACCACTTAGCAGCAGGAGTGAGGGGGAACTGGTGCCACCTCGCTATCGTCCTGATTCGTCGTCCGTTACTGGCCAACAAATCAGGACTCCTGCTGTAGGGGTGTCCCTAATGGCACCCACCCCACCCCTATTCCGGAGGGCAAGAGCTGGTGTCAGGGGTTCTCACCTGAACCTAGGGCCCCGATCCCTAGCATTGGCGGTGGAATCGGGGCCCCAGGAGCTGAGACAGCAGCGGTGGCAGGAAGGATTGAGCAGAGCAGCATCAACAGGTGGTAAGGCTGTGCCTCCTGCTTTTGCCTAGCAACAACTCCCAGCATGCACAAAAGGGCATGCTGGGAGTTGTTGTTATGCAACAGCAGAAGGCCCAACTATAACTCCCAGCATGCCCTTTGGCAGTTTTTGCATGCTGGGGGTTGTAGTTTTCTATGGAAAAAGTGTGCCTCCAGCTGTTGTATAACTACAACCCCCAGCATGCACTGACAGCCAAAGTCCTGGGTCTATATATAATAAAGAGGGGGAATTAGTCGGAGATATGGACAAAGTGGTGGAAATTTTTGAAAATGTTTTCTTGAAATTATAAATGCCTGAAAATAAAGCTACAGAAATGGAAATATAGAATTTTTTTGTCAGAGATTAATTTACCTAGGGCAACGATACAGGAGGTAGCCTCCCCGAATACCCACATTTTAATGGGAGAAGTTAGAGAAGCAATTTTATCATCCCCAGAAAGATCAGCTCCAGGTCCAGATGGGCTTCCATTTGGTATATATAGAACATTTGTTGATGTGTTGGCTCCAATCATTTTAGAAATGATTAATGATTCCTGTAAGGGAGGGTCTCTCCCCAAATCTATGATGAAAGCTCACATCTTTGTGATACCATTTTGTTTTAAATAAAAATAGCTTATTGGTGGAATCATATAGACCAATTTAATTGATTAACACCGAAGTTAAGATCTTCTAAAAAATTCTAAACAGGTTTTATCTCTCAGAGGAATTTGTTTTCTAATATAGAGCGGGCGTATGGTAATATACAGAGGGGGAAGGAGGCTCCGCTCAATCCTCTCTCTGGACGCCAATAAGGCGTTTCACAGGGTGGAGTAGACCTTCATGTGGTTAATTTTGAGGGCTTATGGATTTGGGGAAGACTTTATAAGTTGGGAAAAACTTTTATATAAACAACCAAGAGCAAAAGTAATTTGGGGAAAAACGCTTTCTAAAGGATTGGAACTAAATAGGGGAACCCGGCAAGGATAAATGGGTTTTGATTTGCGAAGGAATGAGGGTGTTTAACACTAAATATAGAACTTTTTGGTCAAATAGTTTTGGGGAAATATCCAAATATCAGTGGCTGAATATTCTGAAAATGTTTTCTAATGTTTCAATAAATAGTAATTTACATTTGATTCAAGTTAGAATTCTTTATAACTCTTATATAGCCCCTAAAAACTAGCGCTTTTTGGGTCTGAAAATGGGACCTCGGGCCCGAGATGTTCTTTGGAAGAAGTGGATTTTTTTCATGTGATATGGGGGATGCCAAATAATAACTCAATTTTGGGAAGAAGTTAAAAACACAATAAATGGGAAATTAGGAGTAAGGTATGAAGGGAGACAAGCCATACTTGGGGAAATAGTACAATATGGGAAAGATGAGAAGTTGGTTAATAAAGTACTGTTTTTGTGCTAGGTTGTTAATCCTTCGTGTCTGGTTATCTCTAAGCGTGCCAAGCATTGAGGATAGGAATGGATAAACTAAAATAGTGCATTTTTGGTCACTTTTTATACAATTTAAAAATGAATAAAAAGCGATCAATAAGTCCTATCAATTCAAAAATTTTACCGTTAAAAACTTCAGATCATATCGCAAAAAATTAGCACTCATACCGCCCCATACACGTAAAAATTTAAAAGTTATAGGGGTCAGAAGATGACAATTTTAAACGTATTAATTTTCCTGCGTGTAGTTATGATTTTTTCCAGAAGTACGACAAAATCTCTGCTGACTACACTTACTATGGGGGATCCTGCTGCCAACACCTACTGCGGGGGGACCCGGCTGCCTACACCTACTGTGGGAGGGACCCCGCTGCCTACACCTACTGTGGGAGGGGAGCCCGCTGCCTACACCTACTGAGGGGGGACCTGGCTGCCTACACCTACTGTGTAGGAACTCTGCGGCCTACACCTACTGTGGGGGAACTCTGCAGCCTACACCTACTGTGGGGAAACTCTGCACCCTATACCTATTGTGGGGGAACTCTGCTGCCTACAACCACTGTTGGGGAACTCGGCTGCCTACACCCACTGTGGGGGAACTTTACTGCTTACACCTACTGTGGGGGAACTCTGCTGCCAAACCTAATGGGACTAATGGGACTATCTACTATGTTCTTGCCTAGCTAATATGGGGACAAACTACCAAACTAATAGGAGAGCTACCTACTACCTGCATAGGGGTTTTTTCATACAGGGGCAGCTATCTGGGGGATTTAACCACAGGGGACATAACTACCTATCTGGGGGACATTAACTACCTGGGGGCATGATCTACTAGGAGCCACTACCTCCTGAGGACACTACCTACCTGTAACTTCCATAAGCAACACCTTATTTTCTGTCCGCTAACACAAAATACTCTGATAGTGCCCCTCCCGATACTAGACTCTGGATCGCCACTGGGTGGAGGGGGTGCTGGCTACATACTTGACTACCTGGCTACCTAACTTTATACCTGGATGCCTAACTACTTACCTACATACCTGGCTATCTAACTACCTACATACCTGGCTGCCTAACTACATATATTTCTACCTACTTACATACCTGGCTACCTAACTATGTACATACCTGGCCTTTATATATGGCTGCCTACGTACCTAGCTAGTCACCTCCCTACTGTACCTATCTGACTTTCTGATCTACCTACCTATTTACCTTTTACTGTGCAGGGCACCAAGGAGGGCATTATTACAGTTTGTGGGCCTATAGATGGGGAGATTGTGTAGAGGAGGGCACTGGAAAAATGCAGAGTCTGACATGTTTGTCCTGCAGATGAGATCGTCATGGCGGTCTGATCCAGACAGAGAATAAAAGGAAAGAGGACGCCACCGATCAGAAAAGACGTAATTGTGAGTCCCTTTATGTAACTGTAATCACTTATATGATATACATATTGGGGGAGATTTATCAAAACCTGTCCAGAGGTAAAGTTGCCCAGACGCCCATAGCAACCAATCAGATCACTTCTTTTATCTTTATCAAAACTTGGCAACTTTTCCTCTGGAAAGGATTTGATAAATATCCCCCCATCCTGTGTACAGCTGATATCTACCGCCATATGGTCCTGTATTTAATCACTTATATAGTATACAGATCCTGTGTACAGCTGATATCTACCGCCATATGGTCCTGTATATAATCACTTATATAGTATACAGATCCTGTGTACAGCTGATATCTCCCGCCATATGGTCCTGTATATAATCACTTATATAGTATACAGATCCTTTGTACAGCTGATATCCACCGCCATATGGTCTTGTATATAATCACTTAGATGGTATACAGATCCTGTGTACAGCTGATATCTACTGCCATATGGTCCTGTATATAATCACTTATATGGTATACAAATCCTGTGTACAGATGATATCTACCGCCATATGGTCCTGTATATAATCACTTATATTGTATACAGATCCTATATAGTATACTGGTCTGTATATAGTTTTATTCAGTACAGTATGGCGGTATTATCCAGTTATTGTGCGGTGGTATATATTTACTCCTTATACTGGTATTATTGGTCATGGAAAATTATTTTACCTACATTAAAGTGTTTCTTATATATAAAATGCCGTTTATTTTGTGTGTAGGGGTGGTCGAGAAATTTGGGTGGAATAGGGGCAGAAGTGTGACCAGCAGCGGAGCATCGCAGGGGGCCCTTGCTTTTTTTTTTTTGTCGGGGGGCCCTGAGTGCTGTCAGTCTGCTCCTGCCTGTATGGTATTTATATGGTCAATACAGCTGGAAGAGAAAGCAACACTGCTGCCATCTGCTGGTAACAAGAGGAACTACATGCTGGGAGTTGTAGTTTTGAAAAAGCTGGAGTAACCCTGGTTTGGAAACACTGATATAGGGTCATGTGCTCTGCACTCTGGCAGCTACAGAGTTAATATTTCTCAGGGTATAACCTTTGAGCTGTCAGTTTCCCTGTCTATTGCTTCACTGGATTATCAGCCACTGTGCAGACGTATTTATGACTGGGGTCAAAGTGCATCCGGTGATGTCAGCGTGGACCCCGGGTGATCCCCCGCACTTATATAAGAGACTATATCAGAGATAACAATGTTCTCGCTTAGCGTAATTACAAATAATGGAGACAGTTCGCTGTTACTATGGGAATGACGATAATCACATGATCGATCAATTTAGTTCATTATTCAGCCAATTCTTAAAGGGCCATACACATAACAAAAAATAGAGGTGATAAAATGTCTCCTGTCCTGTATACACTCCCCCCATCACTGTAAACATCACACACATCACCTCTAATAAAGTCATTTATTGTATGTATGGATGTCATCAGGGGGAGGAGTCTCCAGCTCCGCCCCTCCCGTGTTCTGTACAAGGAAATAGATAAAAACAATAATATATTAATATCCCCTGATGCAGCCGAACTGTTTATGGAGTAGAAACACGTTGGAGGTGACCCCTGAGTTATTGGAAGACTTGTGGCCCTGGCACTTGTCACCTTCAGGTCAGTAAACTGTGGCCCCTGGTGGCTCACGCCTTCTTCTTGTGGGGCCGGCGGAGGTAGGTCTGGTAGTAGAAGTTGAGGAAGAGGATGATGAGGCTGATGATGTAGAGGAAGACGGCCAAATTGAAACCGTCCGGGAAGGGGCAGTCGGTGAAAAGGTTGTATCCGGAGTGAAGGGCGATTGCCGCAAACTGGGTCTACGGGAAAGAATACGGTGAAATCAGTACAATGCGATAACATTCTGGGGCCCCAGGGCCACTCTGGAGTCTGGGCCCTTGACCAAAGACAAAATCTTCAGGGGATCTGGAGCACATATCTCCTTCTCTGGGGGAAGATAAATTTCCTATAGAATTGTTCTTATTCTGTCCAGGATTAGATTGTGAGCTCCTGGGGGCAGAGACTAAGAATCTCTGTACAGCGCTAAGGAATATGTCAGCGCTATAAATATAACAGAAATCAATAGATTATAGTCAAAGATGAAACATAATATAATATATAAATATAGGTATAATCTGGTGTATACTCTGTGGTATAATCTAGTGACTATTGTGCTGCATAATATGGAGTATAATCTGGTGTATAATCTGGAGTATGCTCTGGTGTATAATCTGGTGTATACTCTGGGGTATAATCTGGTGTATACTCTGGGGTATAATCTGAAGTATACTCTGGGGTATAATCTAGTGACTATTGTGCTGTATAATCTGGGGTATACTCTGGTGTATAATTTGTTGTATTCCCTGGCGCATACTCTGGGGCATAATCTGTGCTATATAATCTGGACTGTGCTCTAGTGTATAATCTGGAGTATGCTCTGGTGTATACTGTGCTATATAATCTGGAGTATGCTCTGGTGTATACTGTGCTATATAATCTGGAGTATGCTCTGGTGTATACTGTGCTATATAATCTGGAGTATGCTCTGGTGTATACTGTGCTATATAATCTGGACTATGCTCTGGTGTATACTGTGCTATATAATCTGGAGTATGCTCTGGTGTATACTGTGCTATATAATCTGGAGTATGCTCTAGTGTATACTGTGCTATATAATCTGGACTATGCTCTAGTGTATACTGTGCTATATAATCTGGACTATGCTCTAGTGTATACTGTGCTATATAATCTGGACTATGCTCTAGTGTATAATCTGGAGCATGCTCTGGTGTATACTGTGCTATATGATCTGGAGTATGCTCTAGTGTATACTGTGCTATATAATCAGGAGTATGCTCTGGTGTATACTTTGCTATATAATCTGGAGTATGCTCTTGTGTATACTGTGCTATATAATCTGGAGTATGCTCTGGTGTATACTGTGCTATATAATCTGGAGTATGCTCTTGTGTATACTGTGCTATATAATCTGGAGCATGCTCTGGTGTATACTGTGCTATATAATCTGGAGTATGCTCTGGTGTATACTGTGCTATATAATCTGGAGTATGCTCTGGTGTTTACTGTGCTATATAATCTGGAGTATGCTCTGGTGTATACTGTGCTATGTAATCTGGAGTATGCTCTGGTGTATACTGTGCTATATAATCTGGAGTATGCTCTGGTGTATACTGTGCTATATAATCTGGAGTATGCTCTGGTGTATACTGTGCTATATAATCTGGAGTATAATCTGGTATATAATCAGGAGTATGCTCTAGCGTATACTGTGCTATATAATCTGGACTATGCTCTAGTGTATACTGTGCTATATAATCTGGAGTATGCTCTGGTGTATACTGTGCTATATAATCTGGAGTATGCTCTGGTGTATACTGTGCTATATAATCTGGACTATGCACTAGTGTATACTGTGCTATATAATCTGGACTATGCTCTAGTGTATACTGTGCTATATAATCTGGAGTATGCTCTGGTGTATACTGTGCTATATAATCTGGAGTATGCTCTGGTGTATACTATGCTATATAATCAGGAGTATGCTCTGGTGTATACTGTGCTATATAATCTGGACTATGCTCTGGTGTATACTGTGCTATATAATCTGGAGTATAATCTGGTGTATAATCTGGTGTATGCTCTGGTATATAATCTGGGGTATGCTTTGGTGCATACTGTGCTATATAATCTGGAGTATAATCTGGTATATAATCAGGAGTATGCTCTAGCGTATACTGTGCTATATAATCTGGACTATGCTCTAGTGTATACTGTGCTATATAATATGGAGTATGCTCTGGTGTATACTGTGCTATATTATCTGGAGTATGCTCTGGTGTATACTGTGCTATATAATCTGGAGTATGCTCTGGTGTATACTGTGCTATATAATCTGGAGTATGCTCTGGTGTATACTGTGCTATATAATCAGGAGTATGCTCTGGTGTATACTGTGCTATATAATCTGGACTATGCCCTGGTGTATACTGTGCTATCTAATCTGGACTATGCTCTGGTGTATACTGTGCTATATAATCTGGAGTATGCTCTAGTGTATACTGTGCTATATAATCTGGAGTATGCTCTGGTGTATACTGTGCTATATAATCTGGAGTATGCTCTAGTGTATACTGTGCTATATAATCTGGACTATGCTCTATTGTATACTGTGCTATATAATCTAGACTATGCTCTAGTGTATACTGTGCTATATAATCTGGACTATGCTCTAGTGTATACTGTGCTATATAATCTGGACTATGCTCTAGTGTATAATCAGGAGTATGCTCTGGTGTATGCTGTGCTATATAATCTAGATTATGCTCTGGTGTATACTGTGCTATATAATCTGGAGTATAATCTGGTGTATAATCTGGTGTATGCTCTGGTATATAATCTGGAGTATGCTTTGGTGCATACTGTGCTATATAATCTGGTGTATGCTCTGGTATATAATCTGGAGTATGCTCTGGCGTATACTGTGCTATATAATCTGGACTATGCTCTAGTGTATACTGTGCTATATAATCTGGAGTATGCTCTGGTGTATACTGTGCTATATAATCAGGAGTATGCTCTGGTGTATGCTGTGCTATATAATCTAGATTATGCTCTTGTGTATACTGTGCTATATAATCTGGAGTATGCTCTTGTGTATACTGTGCTATATCATCTGGAGTATGCTCTGGTGTATACTGTGCTATATAATCTGGAGTATGCTCTGGTGTATACTGTGCTATATAATCAGGAGTATGCTCTGGTGTATACTGGGCTATATAATCTGGACTATGCTCTGGTGTATACTGTGCTATATAATCTGGAGTATAATCTGGTGTATAATCTGGTGTATGCTCTGGTATATATTCTGGAGTATGCTTTGGTGCATACTGTGCTACATAATCTGGAGTATAATCTGGTATATGATCAGGAGTATGCTCTAGCATATACTGTGCTATATAATCTGGACTATGCTCTAGTGTATACTGTGCTATATAATCTGGAGTATGCTCTGGTGTATACTGTGCTATATAATCTGGAGTATGCTCTGGTGTATACTGTGCTATATAATCAGGAGTATGCTCTGGTGTTTACTGTGCTATATAATCTGAACTATGCTCTGGTGTATACTGTGCTATATAATCTGGACTATGCTCTGATGTATACTGTGCTATATAATCTGGAGTATGCTCTAGTGTATACTGTGCTATATAATCTGGAGTGTGTTCTGGTGTATACTGTGCTATATAATCTGGAGTATGCTCTAGTGTATACTGTGCTATATAATCTGGACTATGCTCTGGTGTATACTGTGCTATATAATCTGGAGTATGCTCTAGTGTATACTGTGCTATATAATCTGGACTATGCACTAGTGTATACTGTGCTATATAATCTGGACTATGCTCTAGTGTATACTGTGCTATATAATCTGGACTATGCTCTAGTGTATACTCTGCTATATAATCTGGACTATGCTCTAGTGTATAATCTGGACTATGCTCTAGTGTATATTGTGCTACATAATCTGGACTGTGCTCTAGTGTATAATCTGGAGTATGCTCTGGTGTATGCTGTGCTATATAATCTAGATTATGCTCTAGTGTATACTGTGCTATATAATCTGGAGTATGCTCTGGTGTATACTGTGCTATATAATCTGGAGTATGCTCTGGTGTATACTGTGCTATATAATCTGGAGTATGCTCTGGTGTATACTGTGCTATATAATCTGGAGTATGCTCTGGTGTATACTGGGCTATATAATCTGGACTATGCTCTGGTGTATACTGTGCTATATAATCTGGAGTATGCTTTGGTGCATACTGTGCTATATAATCTGGAGTATGCTCTGGTGTATACTGTGCTATATAATCAGGAGTATACTCTGGTGTATACTGTGCTATATAATCTGGAGTATGCTCTGGTGTATACTGTGCTATATAATCTGGACTATGCTCTAGTGTATACTGTGCTATATAATCTGGAGTATAATCTGGTGTATAATCTGGAGTATGCTCTGGTGTATACTGTGCTATATAATCTGGAGTATAATCTGGTGTATAATCTGGAGTATGCTCTGGTGTATAATCTGGAGTATACTCTGGTGTATAATCTGGTGTATGCTCTGGTATATAATCTGGAGTATGCTCTGGTGTATAATCTGGTATATAATCTGGAGTACGCTCTAGTGTGTACTGTGCTATATAATCTGGAGTATAATCTGGTGTATAATCTGGAGTATGCTCTGGTGTATAATCTGGAGTATACTCTGGTGTATAATCTGGTGTAAACTCTGGTATATAATCTGGAGTATGCTCTGGTGTATAATCTGGTATATAATCTGGAGTATGCTCTAGTGTATACTGTGCTATATAATCTGGAGTATAATCTGGAGTATAATCTGGTATATAATCTGGAGTATGCTCTGGTGTATAATATGGAGTACAATATGGAGTATAATCTGGTATATAATCTGGAGTATGCTCTGGTGTATAATTTGGAGTATAATATGGAGTATAATCTGGTATATAATCTGGTGTATAATATGGAGTATGCTCTGGTATATAATATGGAGTATGCTCTGGTAAATAATCTGGTACATAATCTCATGTTACCAGCTGCAGGACGGTCAGGTATCGTTTCCACCACAGATATTTCTGCACCGATGGCCCCAGCACCGCGAGCGCGTAATACAGGTACATGAACATATGGACAAAGGAATTCAGCATCCCGATAAAAAATGCTGCAGAGAAAAGAGAAAGACCGTGAATGACAGCGCCCCCCGTCACAGGAGAATATTCACAGTGCCCCCCGTCACAGGAGAGTATTCACAGTGCCCCCCGTCACAGGAGAGTATTCACAGCGCCCCCCGTCACAGGAGAGTATTCACAGCGCCCCCCGTCACAGGAGAGTATTCACAGCGCCCCCCGTCACAGGTGAGTATTCACAGCGCCCCCCGTCACAGGAGAGTATTCACAGTGCCCCCCGTCACAGGAGAGTATTCACAGCGCCCCCGT
This sequence comes from Hyla sarda, assembly GCF_029499605.1. Taxonomy (NCBI): domain Eukaryota; kingdom Metazoa; phylum Chordata; class Amphibia; order Anura; family Hylidae; genus Hyla; species Hyla sarda. The sequence goes on from NC_079196.1 coordinate 230,055,172, forward strand.
CACAGGAGAGTATTCACAGCGCCCCCCGTCACAGGTGAGTATTCACAGCGCCCCCGTCACAGGAGAGTATTCACAGCGCCCCCCGTCACAGGAGAGTATTCACAGCGCCCCCCGTCACAGGAGAGTATTCACAGCGCCCCCCGTCACAGGAGAGTATTCACAGCGCCCCCCATCACAGGAGAGTATTCACAGCGCCCCCCGTCACAGGAGAGTATTCACAGCGCCCCCATCACAGGAAAGTATTTACAGCGCCCCCCGTCACAGGAGAGTATTCACAGCGCCCCCATCACAGGAGAGTATTTACAGCTCCCCCATCACAGGAGAGTATTCACAGTGCCCCCCATCACAGGAGAGTATTCACAGTGCCCCCCAACACAGGAGAGTATTTACAGCTCCCCCAACACAGGAGAGTATTCACAGCGCCCCCCGTCACAGGAGAGTATTCACAGCGCCCCCCGTCACAGGAGAGTATTCACAGCTCCCCCATCACAGGAGAGTATTCACAGCGCCCCCTCGTCACAGGAGAGTATTCACAGCGCCCCCCCCCCCCCCCCCATCACAGGAGAGTATTCACAGCGCCCCTATCACAGGAGAGTATTCACAGCGCCCCTATCACAGGAGAGTATTCACAGCGCCCCCCGTCACAGGAGAGTATTCACAGCGCCCCCCAACACAGGAGAGTATTCACAGCGCCCCCCGTCACAGGAGAGTATTCACAGCGCCCCCCGTCACAGGAGAGTATTCACAGCGCCCCCGTCACAGGAGAGTATTCACAGCGCCCCCCCATCACAGGAGAGTATTCACAGCTCCCCCCGTCACAGGAGAGTATTCACAGCGCCCCCATTACAGGAGAGTATTCACAGCTCCCCCATCACAGGAGAGTATTCACAGCGCCCCCTCGTCACAGGAGAGTATTCACAGCGCCCCCATCACAGGAGAATATTCACAGCGCCCCCCGTCACAGGAGAGTATTCACTGCGCCCCCCCCCATCACAGGAGAGCATTCACAGCGCCTCTCCCGTCACAGGAGGGTATTCACAGCGCCCCCCGTCATAGGAGAGTATTCACAGCGCCCCCCCCCCACCGGTCACAGGAGAGTATTCACAGCGCCCCCCGTCACAGGAGAGTATTCACAGCGCACCCCCATCACAGGAGAGTATTCACAGCGCCTCCCCCCACCAGTCACAGGAGAGTATTCACAGCGCCCCCCGTCACAGGAGAGTATTCACAGCGCCCCCATCACAGGAGAGTATTCACAGCGCCCCCCGTCACAGGAGAGTATTCACAGTACCCCCCGTCACAGGAGAGTATTCACAGGGCCCCCCGTCACAGGAGAGTATTCACAGCGCCCCCCGTCACAAGAGAGTATTCACAGCGCCCCCCATCACAGGAGAGTATTCAAAGAGCCCCCCCTCACAGGAGAGTATTCACAGCGCCCCCCGTCACAGGAGAGTATTCACAGCGCCCCCATCACAGGAGAGTATTCACAGCGCCCCCCGTCACAGGAGAGTATTCACTGCGCCCCCCCCCCATCACAGGAGAGCATTCACAGCGCCCCTCCCGTCACAGGAGGGTATTCACAGCGCCCCCCATCACAGGAGAGTATTCACAGCGCCCCCCATCATAGGAGAGTATTCACAGCACCCCCCCCCCCACCGGTCACAGGAGAGTATTCACAGCGCCCCCCGTCACAGGAGAGTATTCACAGCGCCCCCATCACAGGAGAGTATTCACAGCTCCCCCATCACAGGAGAGTATTCACAGCTCCCCCATCACAGGAGAGTATTCACAGCTCCCCCATCACAGGAGAGTATTCACAGCGCCTCCCCCCACCAGTCACAGGAGAGTATTCACAGCGCCCCCATCACAGGAGAGTATTCACAGCGCCCCCCGTCACAGGAGAGTATTCACAGTACCCCCCGTCACAGGAGAGTATTCACAGGGCCCCCCGTCACAGGAGAGTATTCACAGCGCCCCCCGTCACAAGAGAGTATTCACAGCGCCCCCCATCACAGGAGAGTATTCAAAGAGCCCCCCCTCACAGGAGAGTATTCACAGCGCCCCCCGTCACAGGAGAGTATTCACAGCTCCCCCCCCCGTCACAGGAGAGTATTCACAGCTCCCCCCCCCCCTCACAGGAGAGTATTCACAGAGCCCCCCCCCCCTTACAGGAGAGTATTCACAGAGCCCCCCCCCCTTACAGGAGAGTATTCACAGCTTCCCCCCCCCCCTTACAGGAGAGTATTCACAGCGCCCCCCCCCCCCCCCCTACAGGAGAGTATTCACAGTGCCCCCCGTCACAGGAGAGTATTCACAGCCCCCATCACAGGAGAGTATTCACAGCCCCCGTCACAGGAGAGTATTGTGTAATCTGACAACCTATATCCGCAGGTTTTTCTAGGAAAAGACCCAATAGACGCTGTGGTATCTGATTTTACAACCAGGCAAAGCTAAATATTGTATTGTTACCACAAAGGGTTAAAGTAGGGAATGTGTGGGGAGGGCAGTAAGCATTCAGGGGACGTCCTTCATACTCACCCTGACCCCCGGCCACGTACTTGACCCCGGCCCACCAGTTGAAGAGCATTGTGGCGTGGTGATAAACGTGAAGGAACGAGATCTGATTGAACTTCTTCCTCATAATGAAGAAGATCTGAAAGAGGAGAAAAGGCAATGAGAACATCATGAAAATGGAGATACACCCCAGATTATTGAGATACACCCCAGATTACTGAGATACACCCCAGATTACTGAGATACACCCCAGATTACTGAGATACACCCCAGATTACTGAGATACACCCCAGATTACTGAGATATACCTCAGATTACTGAGATACACCCCAAATTACTGAGATACACCCCAGATTACTGAGATACACCACAGATTACTGAGATACACCCCAGATTACTGAGATACACCCCAGATTACTGAGATTCACCCCAGAATACTGAGATACACTCCAGATTACTGAGTTACACCCCAGATTACTGAGATACACCCCAGATTACTCAAATACACCCAGATTACTGAGATACCCCACGGATTACTCAAATACACCCCAGATTACACCCCAGATTACTCAAATACACCCCAGATTACTGAGATACCCCATGGATTACTGAGATACCCCCCGGATTACTGAGATACACCCAGATTACTCAAATACACCCCAGATTACTGAAATACACCCCAGATTACTGAGATACACCCCAGATTACTGAGATACACCCCAGATTGGGAGGTTCCTGTGAATTACTTCAATAATCCAGGAGCTCAGCTCATACTCACTGTATCAAGGAGTTCAATCACCTTGGAGAAGAAGAACCACCAGCAGACCCTCGCCATCTGCAAGAGACCATGAGATCGGGGGGATAAGGACGTCTATAGCCGGACACTAACACCCAGTATGGCAGCTGTCCATTAGGGTGGATATAGAATAAACTTCCTCCTATGATAGAGGAGAGCGGTCCGGACCCACAGACCTCCCGGCAATGTCAGCCAAGTGTATATATAACAAGGAGCTATGAGAAGCAGAATGTGGCCCAGCACACCATGTCCAGAGACGGGGTCTCATCCATAGAGTATAGAGGTCTTGGGTCTGAATGAGAAAAGGAGTCAGGTCAGGAGTGTGAGTATAGGGGTCAGTCTGGAGTCTGAATAAATATAAGGGCCTAGTCTGGAATCTAAATGAGTAGAGGAGTCTTGTCTGGAATCTAAATGAGTATAGGGGTCTGGTCTGGAGTCTAAATTAGTATAGAGGTCTGGTCTGGAGTCTGAATGAGTATAGGGGTCTGGTCTGGAGTCTGAATGATTATAGGGGTCTGGTCAGGAGTCTAAATGAGTATAGAGGTCTGGTCTGGGGTCTGAATGAGTTTAGGGGTCTGGTCTGGGGTCTGAATGAGTATAGAGGTCTGGTCTGGGGTCTGAATGAGTATAGAGGTCTGGTCTGGAGTCTAAATGAGTATAGGGGTCTGGTCTGGAGTCTAAATGAGTATAGAGGTCTGGTCCGGAATCCAAATGAGTATAGAGGTCTGGTCTGGAATCTAAATGAGTATAGAGGTCTGGTCAGGAGTCTGAATGAGTATAGAGGTCTGGTTTGGAATCTAAATGAGTATAGAGATTTGGTCTGGGGTCTGAATGATTACAGGGGTCTGCTCTGGAGTCTAAATGAGTATAGAGGTCTGGTCAGGAGTCTGAATGAGTATAGAGGTCTGGTCTGGAATCTAAATGAGTATAGAGATTTGGTCTGGGGTCTGAATGATTATAGGGGTCTGCTCTGGAGTCTAAATGAGTATAGAGGTCTTGTCTGGAGTCTAAATGAGTATAGAGATTTGGTCTGGGGTCTGAATGAGTATAGGGATCTGAATGAGTATAAGGGTCTGGAGTCTAAATGAGTATGGGGGTCTGGTCTGGGGTTTGAATTAGTAAAGAGGTCTGGAGTCTGAATGAGTATAGGGGTCTGGTCAGGAGTCTAAATAAGTATAGAGGTCTGGCCTGGAGTCTAAATGAGTATAGGGGTCTTGTCTGGAGTCTAAGGGTGCGTTCACACTACGGAATTCCCTCGGAATTCCACGAGCGGAATTCCGCAGTGTGAACTTAACATTAGTGTGAATGAGTCTCCGCGAGACCCGTTCACACTGCAGACAATTCCGCCGCTGAAATTGTTCCGCGCAAAGAAAGAACATGTTCATTCTTTGTGCGGATTCCGCGAGGACTGCATAGCCGTCAATGGTGACTGCTCAGTGCCCCACGGCCCTAGCGCCGAAGCAACTTTGGTAGCGGCCTCCAGGCGGAATCTCCGCTCGCGGAATTCAGCGAGCGGAGATTCCGTAGTGTGAACGCACCCTAAATGAGTATAGAGGTCTGGTCTGGGGTTTGAATTAGTAAAGAGGTCTGGTGTCTGCATGAGTATAGAGATTTGGTCTGGGGTCTGAATGAGTTTAGGGGTCTGATCTGAGGTCTGAATGAGTTTAGGGGTCTGATCTGGGGTCTGAATGAGTTTAGGGGTCTGATCTGAGGTCTGAATCATTTTAGGGGTCTGACCTGAGGTCTGAATGAGTTTAGGGGTCTGATCTGAGGTCTGAATGAGTTTAGGGGTCTGATCTGAGGTCTGAATGAGTTTAGGGGTCTGATCTGAGGTCTGAATCAGTTTAGGGGTCTGATTTGGGGTCTGAATCAGTTTAGGGGTCTGATTTGGGGTCTGAATCAGTTTAGGGGTCTGATTTGGGGTCTGGTCTGGTTCTTACTCAATGTACGTAATTCCACAATGTTTGCAAAATGTTAAACCTGACTACAGGACCAAGTATCTGAGCCTTATCTGAAGCTGGGCGAGTCCCCTGATATAGAGGCTGGTATCAGTAATATGGGGTAGAATATATGAGGCTTTCCTTAAATAGTAAATACCTGTATAATGGTAGAAGGAGCCACTGTAAGACCCCAAACTCTCCCCCCCCCCCATATACTGTAATAAGGTATAATAGACGGCACTCACCCGCAGGCCCAGCTCACTGTTACTGTAGTCCACCGGCTGGCAGAAATAGCTGTACCCCGCCTGCACCGACGTCACCAAGAACTGAGGGAGAAATCGTGATGTCACAGGACAGTATGGAGGGTCCATGTAGATGAAGGTAGAGTATATAGACCAGGATGTGGTATATAGAAGATCAGATTGATTAGATGGGGCCATAGACAGCACCATATGGAGGTAGAGGGGCCAGGCAGATCAGGGTTGCCACCCCGCCGGTATTTCGCCAACCAATCCTCCAACTCCCGGAATGCTGCACCATAACCTATACCAGCGTTTCCCAACCAGAGTGCCCCCAGCTGTTGCAAAACTACAACTCCTAGCATGCCCGGACAGCCGTTGGCTGTCCGGGCATGCTGGCAGTTGTAGTTTTGCAACAGCTGGAGGCACCCTGGGTTGTAAAACACTGACCTATACTCAGGGGTCAAGTCCTGGCAAAAAAAAAGTAGAGGCACTCACCCATGATTTCCACTCAAGGGCTGGTCTTGCTAATAGGAATGGTGTTCCTGCTGTGGAAAAAGTGCAGGAACTCAGTTCCCCCCACGTTCCAGCAGGACTTGACCCCCTGCCTATACTATATACTACTATATAGTTCCACATGCTGGGATTTGTAGTTTTTGTTTGGGGGTAGCTCCTGAGACACAGGCTGTATCAGGGCATGCTGGGAGTTGTAGTTAGTAACTAACTGCAAATCCCAAATTTAATTAAAAAAAAAAAGAGATCAAAAAGTTATATAAAAAAAAATGGTCCTGTTGAAAACTACAGATCGGGAGCAAAAAATGACCCTCATACAGGCCCCGTATATGGAGAAATAAAAAAAAAGGTATAGGGGTCAGAATAGGACATAATTTCCCCCACATATGTGTATTCTGTGATGTTACGCATATATAATTATTTATGCAAATTAGTATGGCCGGTATTTTTTGACATATATATCTATCTCTAAGATCAGGTCACCCAGATAAGGAGAAGACTCACCTCATAGAACATATAGATGGACAGCCCGACCAGGGCCAGGTTATAGATCAGAAGGACAGAGCGCAGCGTGAAGGGCTCCCGCTCCCCCATTAGTTTAGGGCCCAGGGCCACAAGAACGAGGTAGATTGAAAAGATCAGAATGATAGGGACCGGCGAGTAGACGAGGAGCCAGGGGTCCGTGCGGCTATCTGGAAATAACAGGAGAACAGAATGAAGGCTATACACATGCAGGGTTCCCCGGACACCTCGTAGTGGGGGGATCACTCTTAGGACAGGTTCACACTGCCGCTGTGTTAATGACATCACCCTAAAGAAGGAGAAGCAGATTCTATCACCATGGGCCGTCCTCTATGTTACCCAACTGTGGGGAGAGTAGAGTCTATGACCCATGGCGGCCATGACGGTCTAATGGTCTTATAATGATTGTCACTGCGTATCCCTTATGAGGAACTAACAAAATCATGTAAGCCCCCGTAAGCCTCAACATTCAGTGGGAGGAGACTATGTCACCCTACAGTAGGAGGAGCATACCCCAAGTCTCATGGCTAGCATCAGTCGGTGTCACCCTTTGGTAGAAGGAGACTATGTCACCCTACAGTAGAAGGAGCATACCCCAAATCTCATGGCTAGCATCGGTTGGTGTCACCCTTTGGTAGGAGGAGACTATGTCACCCTACAGTAGAAGGAGCATACCCCAAATCTCATGGCTAGCATCGGTTGGTGTTACCCTTTGGTAGGAGGGGACTATGTCACCCTTCAGTAGGAGAAGCATACCCCAAGTCTCATGGCTAGCATCAGTCGGTGTCACCCTTTGGTAGGAGGAGACAGTAGGAGGAGCATACCCCAAATCTCATGGCTAGCATCAGTCGGTGTCACCCTTTGGTAGGAGGAGACTATGTCACCCTACAGTAGGAGGAGCATACCCCAAATCTCATGGCTAGCATCAGTTGGTTTCACCCTTTGGTAGGAGGAGACTATGTCACCCTACAGTAGGAGGAGCATTTCCCAAATATCATGGCTAGAATGAGTTGGGGTTACCCTTTGGTAGGAGGAGACTATGTCACCCGACAGTAGGCGGAGTATATCCCAAATCTCATGGCTAGCATCAGTTGGTGTTACCCTTTGGTAGGAGGAGACTATTTCACCCTACAGTAGGAGGAACATATCCCAAATCTCATGGCTAGCATCAGTTGGTGTTACCCTTTGGTAGGAAGAGACTATGTCACCCTAAAGTAGGAGGAGCATATCCCAAATCTTATGGCTAGCATCAGCTGGTGTTACCCTTTGGTAAGAGTACAAAGTGAAAAGAACAAAAAGAAGAAAAAATGGGGTGCTATTTTGCGTGATATTGCGGGAACGAGTGGACGTGACCCACCACCTCAGCTATTGTGTCGTACTAACCTGTTGGAATTGTGCAACACTGTGATAGGTTTGGGGTGGAGTGGATATATGTAGTTTGTAGCTCGATCTCCCCCATCCGTGTCCCCGAGGGTACGGAAATATGGAGGCAGGATGAACAGACAAAAATGGGGAATCTGTAGAGCCCTACTGCTAGCAAGGAAGGAACTCTGGACGCCACAGATGCACAGGATGATTTATTGGCATAAATTATTTCGGACAACGCGTTTCGGTGCTGGCATGCCCCTTCTTCAGGTCCACAAATAATTAAAGGGGTACTCCTGTGATATACTTTTTTTTTTTTTTTTTTTATCACCTGGTGCCAGAAAGTTAAACAGATTTGTAAATTACTTCTATAAAAAATATTAATCCTTCCTGTACTTATTAGCTGCTGAATACTACAGCGGAAATTCTTTTCTTTTTGAAACACAGAACTGTCTGCTGACATCATGACCACAGTGCTCTCTGCTGACATCTCTGTCCATTTTAGGAACTGTCCAGAACAGCATATGTTTGCTATGGGGATTTCCTTTTACCCTGGACAGTTCCTAAAATGAACAGAGATGTCAGCAGAGAGCACTGTGCTCATGATGTCAGCAAACAGCTCTGTGTTTCAAACGGATAATAGTTTCCACTGTAGTATTCAGCAGCTAATAAGTACAGGAAGGATTAAGATTTTTTAATAGAAGTCATTTACAAATCTGTTTAACTTTCTGCCACCAGTTGATTTAAAAAAAAAAAAAAAGTTTTTCACCGGAGTACCCCTTTAAGTAGATGCGTCCTGAAGTATTACCTGTGAGTTGGTGGCATAGCCAGATTTTGGACAACGCGTTTTGGTGCTGGCAAGTGCCTTCCTCAGGTCCACAAATAATTAGGTAGATGCGTCCTGAAGTATTTCCTGTGCATTGGTGGCATAGCCACCAATGCACAGGAAATACTTCAGGACACGTCTACTTAATTATTTGTGGACCTGAGGAAGGCGCATGCCAGCGCCGAAACGCGTTCTCCGAAAGCTTTTATTCCAATAAATCATCCTGTGCATCTGTGGGGTCCAGAGTTCCTTTCTTGCTAGCAGCAGCGCTCTACAGATTCCCTATTTTTTGTCTTTTCATCCTGCCTTTGGTAAGAGACTATGTCATCCTTTGGTAGGATGAGCATACCCCAAATCTCCATTCTAGCATCAGTTAGTGTCACCCTTTCGGTAAGAGGAGAATATGTCACCCTTTGGCAGGAGGAGCATACCCTAAGTCTCCATGCTAGCATCAGTCGGTGTCACCCTTTGGTGGGGAGGGCTAGGTCACCCTACAGTAGGTGGAGCACACTCTAAGTCTCAAAGCCAGCACCCGTCGTGTTACCCTTTAATGGGAGGAGACTATGTGACCCCACAGTTGGAGAAGCACATCCAAAGTCTCCCTGCTAACATCAGTCGGTGTCACCCTTTTGGAGGAGACTATGTCACCCTACAGTAGGAGGAGCATACCCCAAGGCTCATGGCTGGCATCAGTCGGCGTCTCCTTCGTTGGGAGGGATATTTCATGTTCTTACCTCCATTTTCCAGGGCCCAGATGTAGAAATCTTGTACGGCCTCCCACGTGGAGCCCATCCTGCCGACCTGTAACACATGTACAATATAAGGGTCATCCTAGGAATCCTATAATCCCAGATCCCTACAATTGGCATCGGATCCCGCTGTGGATATTTTTACCCTGCAGCTTCTTCTGTCTCATCACATCTCACCCTGTGAGCCGGAAAATTCCTTAGTTCAGTCCAGAAGATTCTACTTATTTGTTTGTGGCAGCGGGATCCCTGACCTCCCGGGCCTCTGGCGGTCTGCACAGGTTACACATATAGGGGACCTTTTTAGGTGAGGAGCGGTGGTCTGTTCACACAGGGGGGCTGGGTTTAGGTCCTGATGGGTCAGTGTATATTGGCAGCGAGGCACAGTTGCCCTGCAGGACTGTGGTGTAGAAATCAGAGCGGAGAAGACACGGGTGGATATGCAGGAGCTCTTTATGGTCAGAGCTGAGGTGGCTCTTTAGTCGGCCTGTATCTTGGGCCAGTGGGTCCAGCAATGAGATATAGCCTACCGGACAGTACTTTAGGGGAGGCGGTATAGAGGGCGGAGTGGGGTCTGAAGAGATGAGGGACTGATGATGAGAGATCCTGGAGTGAACCTGTGTGAAGTAACACAGTACAGCGGTGGCCTCAGTGAAGTGGACAGGGGCCTCGTCTTGCTGATGTCTTACACCCTGTATTCCAGGAATGTTTAGGTAACAGCGCCACCTAGTGTAAATGTAACAACGAAGCCTCAGTGTCTCCTCTGTGAACTGTAATCATGAAGTTTGCCGTGCCGCTGTCTGTGAAGAAGAGTTATGTAAATCTGCTGTGAGTTACATCATCCGGCAATTGTCTTCTGTTAAAGGGGAACCCAAAGGGGACCAGGATCCAGGATTAGGAAAAGCATGGCTGCTTTCTTCTATTGTGTGTGGAATTACAACTCGGGCCCATTCTGAGCTGCAGTACCACACACAAACTGAGGACAAGAGGGGCGCTGTTTCGAGAAGGAAGCAGCTATGTTCTTGGAGAACCCCTTTAAACCCACATTACAAGTGATTGAGGTTCTCCGCACTAGAGATACGTGTAAGGACCTCCGGGGAAGCAGGTGGGGGGGGGGTGGGGAGGGAAGGTTTCTGCACATCTCATCACTCATTACAATCATTCTGAAGTGGCTGATAACAGAGAATAATAGATTTCATTCATTCTCACAGGAAGTGTCAGGCAAAGATCTCTGTAACCTGGAGACTAATCCCTAAGTGCAGAGAGTATCCCCAGTGAGGTGACCTCTGACCCCTCTCACCTGTGCAGCCCTGACCTCTGACCTATCTCACCTGTACAGCCCCGACCTCTGACCCCCCTCACCTGTACAGCCCTGACCTCTGACCCCCCTCACCTGTACAGCACTGACCTCTGACCTATCTCACCTGTACAGCCCCGACCTCTGACCCCCCTCACCTGTACAGCCCCGAACTCTGACCCCCCTCACCTGTACAGCCCCGACCTCTGACCCCCCTCACCTGTACAGCACTGACCTCTGACCCCCCTCACCTGTACAGCACTGACCTCTGACCCCTCTCACCTGTGCAGCCCTGACCTCTGACCTATCTCACCTGTACAGCTCTGACCCCTCTCACCTGTGCAGCCCTGAACTCTGACGCCTCTCACCTGTGCAGCCCTGACCTCTGACGCCTCTCACCTGTGCAGCCCTGACCTCTGACCCCCCTCACCTGTACAGCCCTGACCTCTGACCCCTCTCACCTGTGCAGCCCTGACCTCTGACCCCCCTCACCTGTACAGCCCTGACCTCTGACCCCTCTCACCTGTGCAGCCCTGACCTCTGACGCCTCTCACCTGTACAGCGCCGACCTCTGACCCCCCTCACCTGTACAGCCCTGACCTCTGACCCCTCTCACCTGTGCAGCCGCCGTCACAGTCCTGACCTCCTCGTCTGTATGAGACGTCTGCAGCACCCGTCTCGGCACAGTGTCACCCTGCTCTGTCCCTATAACCCAGAACGACCACAGCGAACAGAGGAATCATTACACAACACTGCCCCGCCCTCCGCCACATAACAACACCCACATTAACCCTTCATCTGCAGGAACATGTGAGTCTACTCTGCAGATAACTACACCGCTCTGCAGAACATCGCTCTCTTGTCTCCAGTCCCTGACAGATACACAGGGACATTACTCTGATCACTATATACAATGTATCCAGAAAGTCTTCACCCCCCCCCCCCCCCCCGGTCACTATATACAATGTATCCAGAAAGTCTTCACCCCCCCCCCCGGTCACTATATACAATGTATCCAGAAAGTCTTCACCCCCGGTCACTATATACAATGTATCCAGAAAGTCTTCACCCCCCCGGTCACTATATACAATGTATCCAGAAATTCTTCACCCCCGGTCACTATATAGAATGTATCCAGAAAGTCTTCACTCCCCCCGGTCACTATATACAATGTATCCAGAAAGTCTTCACCCCCCCGGTCACTATATACAATGTATCCAGAAAGTCTTCACCCCCGGTCACTATATACAATGTATCCAGAAAGTCTTCACCCCCGGTCACTATATACAATGTATCCAGAAAGTCTTCACCCCCGGTCACTATATACAATGTATCCAGAAAGTCTTCACCCCCGATCACGATATACAATGTATCCAGAAAGTCTTCACCCCCCCCCCCCCCCCGGTCACTATATACAATGTATCCAGAAAGTCTTCACCCCCGGTCACTATATACAATGTATCCAGAAAGTCTTCACCCTCAGGTCACTATATACAATGTATCCAGAAAGTCTTCATCCCCCGGTCACTATATACAATGTATCCAGAAAGTCTTCACCCCCGGTCACTATATACAATGTATCCAGAAAGTCTTCACCCCCCCCCCCCAGTCACTATGTACAATGTATCCAGAAAGTCTTCACCCCCCCCCCCCCCCAGTCACTATATACAATGTATCCAGAAAGTCTTCACCGCCGGTCACTATATACAATGTATCCAGAAAGTCTTCACTCCCCCGGTCACTATATACAATGTGTCCAGAAAGTCTTCACACCCCGATCACTATATACAATGTATCCAGAAAGTCTTCACCCCCCGATCACTATATACAATGTATCCAGAAAGTCTTCACCCCCAATCACTATATACAATGTATCCAGAAAGTCTTCACCCCCCAATCACTATATACAATGTATCCAGAAAGTCTTCACCCCCCCCCCCCGGTCACTATATACAATGTATCCAGAAAGTCTTCACCCCCAGGTCACTATATACAATGTATCCAGAAAGTCTTCACCCCCGATCACTATATACAATGTATCCAGAAAGTCTTCACCCCCCGGTCACTATATACAATGTATCCAGAAGGTCTTCACCCCCGATCACTATATACAATGTATCCAGAAAGTCTTCACCCCCGGTCACTGTATACAATGTATCCAGAAAGTCTTCACCCCCCCGGTCACTATATACAATGTATCCAGAAAGTCTTCACCCCCCGGTCACTATGTACAATGTATCCAGAAAGTCTTCACCCCCCGGTCACTATATACAATGTATCCAGAAAGTCTTCACCCCGGTCACTATATACAATGTATCCAGAAAGTCTTCACCCCGGTCACTATATACAATGTATCCAGAAAGTCTTCACCCCCCGGTCACTATATACAATGTATCCTGAAAGTCTTCACCCCCCGGTCACTATGTACAATGTATCCAGAAAGTCTTCACCCCCCGGTCACTATGTACAATGTGTCCAGAAAGTCTTCACCCCCCGGTCACTATATACAATGTGTGTTGCTCCTTGTGTTTCCATAATTCTGCCCTCAATCCCCCATAATAAATCACAGAATGTTACAAAGCTTTATTAATTTATTGAAAAGGAGAAACTAAAATCTTGCAGTATTCATACCCTTTACTATAACATGTGACATAAGTATTCATACCCTTTACTATAAAATGTGACAAGTATTTATACCCTGTACTGTAAAATGTGATATAAGTATTCATACCCTTTACTATAACATGTGACATAAATATTCATACCCTTTACTATAACATGTGACATAAGTATTCATACCCTTTACTATAACATGTGACATAAATATTCATACCCTTTACTATAAAATGTGACATAAGTATTCATACCCTTTACTATAAAATGTGACATAAGTATTCACACCCTTTACTTTGGACTTTAGTTAGAACTAGAAAGAGTCCTGCTCGTTCCTTCCTCTATGTAAGGCTGGGTCCACACTACGTTTTCTCCCATACGGGAGCGCATACGGCAGGGGGGAGCTAAAACCTCGCGCTCCCGTATGTGACCGTATGCGCTCCCGTATGCCATTCACTTCAATGAGCCGACCGGAGTGAAACGTTCGGTCCGGTCGGCTCATTTTTGCGCCGTATGCGCTTTTACAACCGGACCTAAAACTGTGGTCAACCACGGTTTTAGGTCCGGTTGTAAAAGCGCATACGGCGCAAAAATGAGCCGACCGGACCGAACGTTTCACTCCGGTCGGCTCATTGAAATGAATGACATACGGGAGCGCATACGGTCACATACAGGAGCGCAAGCTTTTAGCTCCCCCCTGCCGTATGCGCTCCCGTATGGGACAAAACGTAGTGTGAACCCAGCCTGAGACTGGTGTGCGTTTTTTCGCATATGCGAAACTTTGCATATGCTAATTTTCGCATATGCGAAATTTTCGTATATGCTAATTTTCGCATATGCACATTTTCGCATACGCGAAAATAAAACGAGAATATTACGAATATGCGAATATTCGCGAATATATGACGAATATTCGTCCATATATTCGCGAATTCGAATATGGCCTATGCCGCCCAACACTAATTGTATATAGTAACCGGGGGTGAAGACTTTCTGGATACATTGTATATAGTGATCGAGGGTGAAGACTTTCTGGATACATTGTATATAGTGACCGGGGGTGAAGACTTTCTGGATACATTGTATATAGTGAGTGGGGGGGGGGTGAAGACTTTCTGGATACATTGTATATAGTGAGTGGGGGGGTGAAGACTTTCTGGATACATTCTATTTAGCGATCGTGGGGGTGAAGACTTTCTGGATACATTGGGGGAGATTTAACAAAACCTGTGTAGAGGAAACGTTGCCCATAGTAACCTATCAGATCGCTTCTTTAACTTTTAAAAAAGCCTGTGTAAAAAAGGAAAGCTGCGATCTGATTGGTTGTTATGGGCCACTTTTCCTTTGCACAGGTTCTGATAAATCTCCCCCATTGGCCCCGATTTATAAGAGTGTTGTGTAGGTTTCTTTGTGGGTTTCCTACATTTTGCTTTTTTTACACCCGCTCTGATCTGTCGGGTTTTCCTCGGCTCAAATCCTCCACATTTTTTGTGGAAACCTTTGTAAGTATGTTGGGTTTTTGTGAAAATGTCGGGAACACGCCCCTTTCAGTGACCACACCCCCATTCCCCAACAACCATGTTGCTCTTTTTTGGGGTTTTCTTAGACTCTCTCCATTTTACTGTTTTTTTTCCAACTCTGGCACAAATTCTGGCGCACAACCCGACAAAACAGGTTTGGTTTGCAATAGTAAATCAGCGCCATTGTGTAAAATTTAACAAAGCAGCGCTGCCATCCAGTGGCTAAGAGAAGGAATTACAGCCATAATCTAGCACCTAGGAGGTGACCATTCTACACTTTAGTCACACATTTAACCCATTCATGAAAATGCCAATTTTTATTTTTGCAGGAACTGTCCAGAGCAGGAGAGATTTGCTCAGACTGAAAAGTACTACACAACTTCCTGTGGAGCTTACAGCAGCTGATAAGTACTGGAAAGATTAATATTTTTATACTGAAGCAAGTTACAAATCTACCGTATATACTCGAGTATAAGCCGACCCGAGTATAAGCCGAGACCCCTAATTTCAACCCAAAATCCCAGGAAGTTATTGACTTGAGTATAAGCCTAGGGTGGGAAATACATCATCCCCCCCTATCATCATCCAGACCCCCGTCATTAACATCCTCATCATCGCCTGTCATCATCCCACACCCCCCCTTCATCATCCTCTTGTCATCATCCCACACCCCCCCTTCATCATCCTCTTGTCATCATACCACCCCCCCCCTTCATCATACCACCCCCCCCCCCCTTCATCATCCTCTTGTCATCATCCCACCCCCCCCTTCATCATCCTCTTCTCATCATCCCATCCCACCCCCCCCCCCCTTTCATCATCCTCTTCTCATCATCCGCCCTCAGTGGTCTTCAACCTGCGGACCTCCAGAGGTTTCAAAACTACAACTCCCAGCAAGCCCGGGCAGCCATCGGCTGTCCGGGCTTGCTGGGAGTTGTAGTTTTGAAACCTCCGGAGGTCCGCAGGTTGAAGACCACTGCGGCCTTCGACATCATCCAGCCCCCTCTCACCCCCCTTTAGTTCTGTACAGTACTCACCTCCGCTCGGTGCTGGTCCGGTGCTGCAGGGCTGTCCGGAGAGGAGGTGGTCCGGTGGGATAGTAGTTCCGGGCTGCCATCTTCACCGGGGGCGCCTCTTCTCCGCGCTTCGGGCCCAGAATAGAGGCGTTGCCTTGACAATGACGCAGAAGTACGTTGGCAATGAACGCACCTCTGCGTCGTTGTCAAGGCAACGTGACTATTCTGAGGCCGGGCCCGAAGCGCTTAGAAGAGGCCTCCCCGGTGAAGATAGCAGCCCGGAACCACTATCCCACCTCCTCTCCGGACAGTCCTGCAGCACCGGACCAGCGCCGAGCGGAGGTGAGTACTGTACAGAACTAAAGGGGGGTGAGAGGGGGCTGGATGATGTCGAAGGCCGCAGTGGTCTTCAACCTGCGGACCTCCGGAGGTTTCAAAACTACAACTCCCAGCAAGCCCGGACAGCCGATGGCTGCCCGGGCTTGCTGGGAGTTGTAGTTTTGAAACCTCTGGAGGTCCGCAGGTTGAAGACCACTGCGGGTGGGGGAGTTCACTCGAGTATAAGCCGAGGGGGGTGTTTTCAGCACGAAAAATCGTGCTGAAAAACTCGGCTTATACTCGAGTATATATGGTATATAACTTTCTGGTACCAACTGATTAAAAAAAATATATATCCTCTGGAGAACCCCTTTAAATGGGACTTTGATCACTTTTTATAATTTTTCAGCAATTCTGAAGTTTTGTATTTTTTTTAGGTTTACACTATTCACTGTGCAGTTTAATGTTCTACAGTATTGTTTGTAATATTTCGTGTCACGTGATACCAGGATTGTTTACATTTCTTTATTTTAAAAAATAAGACAAAGGATTTTCATTTTTATTAAGGAAGTAATTTTTTATATATATTTTTAAACATTTTTTTTTTATTCGTTATTTTACACTTTTTAAGTCCCCATAGGGGACTATTCTAAGCAATCATTGTATTGCTTATACTGTACAGTACTGTGCTATAGTGTTGTACAGTGAATATGAAGCCAGCACTATCCTAATGTCATCCTAATTACATCCAGCCCGATCGATCGATAATCTACTATATCATTATCATGGTCGGGCAGCACCAGAGGTCAGACACCAGCGGTAACCGTTCTCAAAGAGCCTGATCCAGGGTGACGCCTCCAGGGTCCTCCAGTCCTCCGGCATCCAGGGCCACTGCCACTTCAGGACGCAGCGCTCCGGGTGCGGCATCATGGCCAGATGGCGTCCGTCCTCCGAGCACAGCCCGGCAATCCCAAGAGGAGAACCGTTCGGGTTCATGGGGTACTCCTCGGTGGGGAGGTTATGGTCGTCTACGTAGCGAAGAGGAGCCAGATGACGAGAGGTCACATGATCGCGAAGCTTCTCTGACCGGAATCTCATAAGACCTGGAAGATAATGAGGAACCAATAAGAAAAGGTCCTGGAGACGACTTCTGTATTATTAGTTCTGGGTGACAACCAAGACTAAAGGTGTGACCCTTCTGTCCAGGCTAAAAGACCACCTTGAGAAAAGGAGAAGTCTAGGAAAGTTGGGTATGATCCCTGCCCTTGTGTCAGCCCCGATGTTCACTCTTTCTTGTCAGGTCTCCTCACACACATTTACCTTCTCCATGTGCCACCCACACCCCGAGTGATGACCCGGCCATCCCCTGCAGCAGGACACACGGACTCTCTTCTATCTTCACAGTCACGAACCGAGACTCGAACCGGCCGGAGAGGTTGTGGCTCAGTAAGACTCCTTGTGAGGGGAGATCTCCTGCAGGATGGACGAGACATGAGACCAGGGAAGACGCAGAACGTTCTCACCTTAATTATCAGGGACACCTACCTGGAACTGCCGGACCATCAGCTCCTACCCAGCCTAGTAGTGCCATCAGCTGGCAGCCATTACAGATCCCAAGACTGAACGTATCTGACCGACAGCGAAATGACTCAAACTGGTCCCGGACACCAGTATTAAACTTCACAGACGCCGCCCAACCTACAACACAGAGAAAAAACCAAACAAATCGTCTATAGGAGCTCAGAACAGCAAGAAAATGTCATTAGTGTTGCTCGCGAATATTCGCAATTCGAATATTATTCGCGAATTCGCGAATTTCGCGAATATAGCGCTATATATTCGTAATTACGAATATTCAAATTTTTTTTTTTTTTTTTCTTCACAGTACACATCACAGTGATAATCCCTCTCTGCTTCCAGCTTGTGTGGTGTAAAGAAGGCTGTAATACTACTGTGTGAGACTGGCGTGCGAAAATTCGCATATGCGAACATTAGCATATGCTAATTTTCGCATATGCGAATTTACGCGTGTGTTAATTTTGTATATGCCGATATTCACTTATGTAAATTTTCGCATACGCGAATTTTCGCATATGCGAAAATAAAACAAGAATATAACGAATATGCGAATATTCGCGAATTTATGACGAATATTCGTCCATATATTCGCGAATATTCGCGAATTCGAATATGGCCTATGCCGCTCAACACTAAATGTCATATACAAGAATATATCTACTATAATACTGCTCCTATACACAAGAATATAACTACTATAATACTGCTCCTATATACAAGAATATAACTACTATAATACTGCCTCCTATATACAAGAATATAACTACTATAATACTGCTCCTATGTACAAGAATATAACTACTATAATACTGCTCCTATATACAAGAATATATCTACTATAATACTGCTCCTATATACAAGAATATATCTACTATAATACTGCCTCCTATATACAAGAATATAACTACTATTATACTGTCTCCTATATACAAGAATATAACTACTATAATACTGCTCCTATATACAAGAATATAACTACTATAATACTGCTCCTATATACAAGAATATAACTACTATAATACTGCTCCTATATACAAGAATATAACTACTATAATACTGTCTCCTATATACAAGAATATAACTACTATAATACTGCTCCTATATACAAGAATATATCTACTATAATACTGCTCCTATATACAAGAATATAACTACTATAATACTGCTCCTATATACAAGAATATAACTACTATAATACTGCTCCTATATACAAGAATATAACTACTATAATACTGCTCCTATATACAAGACTATAACTACTATAATACTGCTCCTATATACAAGAATATAACTACTATAATATTGCCCCTATATACAAGAATATAACTACTATAATACTGCTCCTATATACAAGAATATAACTACTATAATACTGCTCCTATATACAAGAATATAACTACTATAATACTGCCTCCTCTATACAAGAATATAACTACTATAATACCACTACACGTATACATGTATAATACCATTTATACTCCAAAGGGGGCAGTATATATTATATAATCCGCTGATCACTTGCCTTTCGCGGAGCCCAGAACATCTGCGTAGCTGAAGCCCCCAACAAATATCAGCCCCCTGAAGAGGTCCAGGGTGGTTCCTCCGGACAGGAGATCTTCCATGGTGACATCCCAGACCTGGAGAGAAGATCACAACCGTAAATCAACTTATCTCCACTGAAGCCATAACAGCTCCATGAGATCCCATGATGCATTGCTACACAGCGAAGTGGGAAGATCCCGCCATCTGAGTCCGTATCTGACTCCAGGTTTTGACGTGACCTAAATAGAAGTTATTCTAGTAAAGGATTTCTCGTATAAGGACGATGCTGTTACCTCAAACCCGACCATCATCAGCGCGGCCGCCATCTCCCGGTCACCATTACTGCCCTCTTCACGTACAACAGCTACACGAAACTGGGCGGAGCCTGTGAGGGTAATAAATATTGTGTTATACCTTCACCCTCTATCCCCCTCCTGTATAACTCTCACCGTCCGTCACTACTCTACCTCTCAGAGATGGCACAGGAGGCTTTTCTGAGGGGTTGAAGGTCAGTCTGTAGTTTGGCCCCTCCCTCTTACGGAGCCCCGCCTCCTCCTGGGACACACAGCTGGGGCTGGCCTGCAATCGCTCCAGCTGGAAACTCGTCTCCTCCCACAGAGCACGCAGCGCCGAAACCTCATCACACAGCACCTCCTCCTCATTGACACAAACCCTAACCTACAAAAATAAAAATGAATAAAAATACACCAGAAATGCAGAAAAAATAAAATAAAAAGATAGATACTAAAAATATATAAATCAAGACGATCCAGCGTAAAAGGTAAAAAAATGAATTGAAACATAAACAATACAATAGATGCTTTAAAAAAAAGGACTGACACGTTTCATTAAAGACACTAAAAAAATACTAAAAAGAAAGATACTATATAGAAAGACACAAATGTCTCAAAGAAGAAATGAACAAAAAGATATAAAAAAGCGATACAAAGATAAAAAAAATAAAAAAATGTAAATATGTATATATAATGATCCAAAACATCAAAACGAGCATCACTGGGGCTCTGGAGGTGCCCATGACAGTCCCTTTTACTAATTAAAATTCTTTACCCTCTCAGGTGATGAGACTTACCATAGAGCCTGGGCCCCTTCCCTGGGTACGTCCTATACGGTCACACCGGAGCCCTGATGCTCTATACTGGTCTATAACCCCATCAGATGAGGCTTCAGGGACTTCCAGGACGAGGCCCAACTCCTCCGAGAAGAGCAGATCCAGAGCTGAGGAAGAGAAGTGAGATGTGAAGATGTCAAGACATCACCGATCAGCAACGAAACGCTGCACAGGAACTCACCGCTGACATCCGGAGAGGAGAACGCCACATCCAGACCGCAGTTCCCAGCAAAGGCCATCTCCAGTAGACACGTGATGAGGCCGCCATCGCTCACGTCGTGACCGGCGCTCACCACACGCTCTATGAGAAAAGACAGAAAGTGTCTAGTGACCATAAGGAAGACCCTGAGAGACCCCAACGTGTTTCGGCGTGGGAGCCTTCCTCAGCTGTCTGCCTCAGGCAGACAGCTGAGGAAGGCTCCCACGCCGAAACAAGTCCTTGTGCTTGACATAAATCTTCACTGTGTATTACTGGAGAGTGCCGGGTATCATCTTTATTCCATTATTGCTTTGATTCACTCCCGCCTCGACTACTGTAACTTTTTACTAATAGGCCTTCCTTTCTCCAAACTCTCTCCTCTCCAGTCCATCCTTAATGCCACAGCCAGACTCATCTTCCTCTCCAGCCGCTACACTGACTCCTCCTCCCTGTGCCAGTCACTACACTGTTTACCAATTCAGTCCAGAATACAGTACAAAGTCTCCTCAGTCTCACACACAAAGCTCTCCACAATGCTGCACCTCCCTACATCTCCTCTCTCACCTCCGTCTACCATCCTACACGTTCTCTCCGATCTGCTAATGATCTCACACTAACATCTTCTATAATCCGAACTTCTCACTCCCGTCTCCAAGACTTCACTCGTGCTGCACCGGTTCTCTGGAATGCTATCCCTCAATCCCTCAGACTCAACAACAACATCCATAGTTTCAAACGTGGCCTAAAAACACATCTCTTCAGACAGGCCTACAACAGTCTCTAATTGGCCTCAACATATCCTCAATATATCCCCCAACATATCCCCACACCTATTGTTTGAATAGTTATTGTGTAATATTATGTCTGATACTTGTCTTTGTTTGTACCCCATAATTGTAGGTGCTGCGGAATCTGTAGGCGCTATATAAAATAAATAAATAAATATCTGTGGCTTTACCCTACCTTATGCACCCCCACAGATCCCACAGAAGTGGCGACATATCCCTATATTGAATCTTACTAAATGTAACGCAGCAGGACATGTATTATGCACAGTGTGGGGTATGCAAGGTTCTCGTTCCCTGAGAGCTAATAGGAAACCAGCAGAATTGAGAGCGCAGCTCTGTAGGCAGCTGAAGATGTGTGATGACCTACGTGGCACAGTTAGCCTATGATGGGTGGACACTTACTCCTGATCGGTGCGACAGATCTGAAGACGTAGAAACAATCAGTGATTCAGGGATAAAGCCTTCTTCTCACCTCTTATAAGCTGCTGAGTGACCCTGAAGCAGGCGACCAAGGTGTTGGGGTCCTCGAGGTCGGGGGACTGCTCTCCGAGCTGGGAATAGCACTGAGCCAGGGCGCTGCCCCCGAGACGATGCCTCCCGGGGCTGAGGGGCACATAGAGGAGGACGCCTGGAGATCAGACAGAAGGTGAGAGATTATATCATAATAACTATCTTCCCCTTCTTCCCACACAGCTCTACAGACACTTACCCTTCTGCCCCGGGTTCTTTAGGTCCGGGGTGACCGTCGCAGTGATATCAGGGCACACTGCGTACACAGAGACCACCAGAGATCCTAGAGAGCAGAGACAATATTAGACTGAAGGACAGGGACAGGAGCCTGGGGAGGACACTGGAGCTTCTGCTCACCTGGGGCCTTCACAGTCTCCTCTCCGACTCTAGCGGCCATGCTGAGCGAGTCCTTCCCTCCATCCACCGCAATACCGATCTGCGCCATGACGTCACACATGGCCACACAGGCGTCGTACAGTGCGGCACCTTCACCGGGAAGCTTGGCCGCCCACATCCAGTTACCACTGCACTTTACATCCTACCAAAAGATATGAGCGACTAAGGGGCTGAGGGACCTGAACACACAAGTCAGGAGGGGACTCAAAGGCTGCAAAGGGAGTCACATTACGGACCCCCACAGAAACGGGTAAAACCACCATCACATGGTCCACAAGACAGAGGATTACCTTCAAATCAGTGACTAGGGCAAACACCAGGTTGGTGAGAGCCTCGCCCACCGCCATGCGGGCCCCTGCCGCCGGATCCAGGAGGCCTTTGATTGGCTGCTCCCCAATAGCTGTAGCGCCACCTACAGTGTCTGTGTAGGACAGCGAGATAACCGCAACATCAGCCAGGGGTGTGTGAAGTGGCCCCACACACTGCTGCTGGGCCACAAGACCAGTGACCGATCGATCCACCTGCAGATGGAAGTTTTCAGGTTACTGTAGAAAAAATAAAGTCACCACTGGTCCGAACATGCACAGAGAATAAACCTACCTTGTTTGTTAGATATCGCTTGCTAGCCACAGACGGCAATCTCAGGACGCGCTCGAGTGCTTGGCGGATGCTGAGGTTTTCTGGGAGAGTTAATGATCGGAGATTGGGATTGACACGATTTAACGCAAACTCCTGTAAAGACATAGAAGACAAGGTAAGGAGAGCGGCATCAGAACCAAGACATCTGGAGATGTAAGACAAGGTAAGGAGAGGGGCAACAAAATCAAGATGTCTGGAGGTATAAGACAAGGTAAGGAGAGGGGCAACAAAACCAAGATGTCTGGAGATGTAAGACAAGGTAAGGAGAGCGGCCCCAGAACCAAGACATCTGGAGGTATAAGACAAGGTAAGGAGAGGGGCAACTAAACCAAGATGTCTGGAGATGTAAGACAAGGTAAGGAGAGCGGCATCCGAACCAAGACATCTGGAGGTGTAAGACAAGGTAAGGAGAGTGGCATCCGAACCAAGACATCTGGAGGTGTAAGACAAGGTAAGGAGAGGGGCAACTAAACCAAGATGTCTGGAGATGTAAGACAAGGTAAGGAGAGCGGCATCCGAACCAAGACATCTGGAGGTGTAAGACAAGGTAAGGAGAGTGGCATCCGAACCAAGACATCTGGAGGTGTAAGACAAGGTAAGGAGAGGGGCAACTAAACCAAGATGTCTGGAGATGTAAGACAAGGTAAGGAGAGCGGCATCAGAACCAAGACGTCTGGAGATGTAAGAAAAGGTAAGGAGAGGGGCAACTAAACCAAGATGTCTGGAGATGTAAGACAAGGTAAGGAGAGCGGCATCCGAACCAAGACGTCTGGAGGTGTAAGACAAGGTAAGGAGAGCGGCATCAGAACCAAGACATCTGGAGGTGTAAAGCAAGGTGAGGAGAGCGGCACCAGAACCAAGACATCTGGAGGTGTAAGACAAGGTAAGGAGAGCGGCATCCTAACCAAGACGTCTGGAGGTGTAAGATAAGGTAAGGAGAGCGGCATCAGAACCAAGACATCTGGAGGTGTAAGACAAGGTAAGGAGAGCGGCATCAGAACCAAGACATCTGGAGGTGTAAGACAAGGTAAGGAGAGCGGCATCAGAACCAAGACGTCTGGAGGTGTAAGGCAAGGTAAGGAGAGTGGCATCAGAACCAAGACATCTGGAGGTGTAAGACAAGGTAAGGAGAGCGGCATCAGAACCAAGACGTCTGGAGGTGTAAGGCAAGGTAAGGAGAGCGGCATCAGAACCAAGACATCTGGAGGTGTAAGACAAGGTAAGGAGAGCGGCATCAGAACCAAGACGTCTGGAGGTGTAAGGCAAGGTAAGGAGAGCGGCATCAGAACCAAGACATCTGGAGGTGTAAGACAAGGAAAGGAGAGCGGCATCAGATCCAAGACGTCTGGAGGTGTAAGGCAAGGTAAGGAGAGCGGCAACAGAACCAATATGTCTGGAGATTTAAGACAAGGTAAGGAGAGTGATATAACAGACATCTAGAGGGGCTGCACCAGGATCATGTTCTATACCTTACGAGGCATCTTCCCCAGGACCCACTCCAGCTCCAGGTCCACCGGGACACTATTCCGGTCACTGTGATCAGGAGCAGGATCGCTCTCACTGCCATTCACCAACACAATCTACAGGGAAAAAGCAGATAAGAATTGACAACCTCCTACAATACAAACCCAAAAGGTAACGGGAAAAGAAAATCCCCCCGTAAGGCTAGGGGGGACATGGGGGAAATTAACCTGTTGGTTCTTACCCTGCCGTCTCCTGTGATCCTGCCCACAAAGTCCACTGGAGACCTCTCTCTACGACACACCGAGTGCAGGAAGGCCACATCTTCTGGACGGACGAGCAGAGCATTGGATTCCTGGTACTCAGCCCCCCAGATCTCCAGGACACTCAAAGTGGGGTCTCCTAACTGGAGAAGATAGAAGATGACTCAGGGAAATGTAAGAGCCGAGGATTGGATCCAGTAGATAGAGAGATATAAGGTCCTCCTACCTGGAAGTTCTTTGTATAGATGACGGCACCTTGAGGCTCGCTCAGCTCCTTCAGTACATTACCTACAGGGTACAAGTATATAGAGTATATAGTATATAGAGTCAAGACTGAGGTAAAGATCTGCAGATTTCCAGGGGAAGACAAGGAAGTCATCTCACCGTTCCCACCAGCCCCCTGGTCGTGGATACTACAGATGGGGTTCTGGGCCCCTCTCTCCACACAGGCGCGGACGGTACGGTTCATCTTCTGCTCCATCTCCGCATCTCCTCGCTGTACAGCTCCAAAGTCAAGTTCACTAGCATTGTCCCCCTGGACCTGTAAGACCCCCAGGAACTAAGTGACCATCCGATACAAGTGATATAATTACAAGCCAACACATTTCCTTAGTGACACTCACTTGTATAGAAGAAGCAGCACCTCCCCCCACACCAATCCTATAGACGGGCCCCCCGATCTTCACAACGTGCATCCCTGAGGGGAAGAAACAACAAGATCTACACATCTACCACAAACCTATTACTTCATCTCTGACAAAGTTCCTAAATCTTATCCGCAGGACATCGCACAGGAGCCCTTACCAGCTTCCGGTGCGTCTTTGGTGCGGTGAAGATCTTCCATGGCGCCAATGCCTCCGCTGAACATGATCGGCTTCACCCACTCTCTTCTCTCCCCCGAGGGCAGACGAAGGCCGAAGGATCGAGCGAATCCTGTCAGAGAGCATCAATATGATATCTACAGCACTCGGAGGTGGTGGGTCCTCATCTAAGTTCCCATCTAGGCTCCCAATCTTCCTTCTAACATCAAATTAGACAACTAGGCACTCCGCTATATTGAGAGCAACGCATTTATTGGCGCAAGCAATCCAAACGAAAGGGGACGTTTTGGTCACAGTGTACCTTCTCGGACCGGATTGCTGCGGAAGCAATGTGTAGAGAAACGGCTTAAGACGGTCCTAAACCGTGTATAGGGATAATTGGAATTGTGACCTTTAGGTCGCAATTCCACTTATCCCTATACATGGTTTAGGACAGCCACATGCTATAGGTCGCAATTCCACTAATCCCTATATACGGTTTAGGACAGTCTCGTGATCTAGGTCGCAATTCCACTCATCCCTATACATGGTTTAGGACAGTCTCAAGCTATAGATGGCAATTCCTCTTATCCCTATATATGGTTTAGGACCACCTCAAGCTATAGGTCCCAATTCCACTTATCCCTATACACAGTTTGGGACCGTCTCAAGCTATAGATCCCAATTCCACTTATCCCTATATATGGTTTATGACCGTCTCAAGCTATAGGTCGCAATTCCACTTATCCCTATACACGGTTTAGAACTGTCTCAAGCTATAGTTCCCAATTCCACTTATCCCTATATACGGTTTAGGACCGTCTCAAGCTATAGATCCCAATTCCACTTATCCCTATATACGGTTTAGGACAGTCTCAAGCTATATATCCCAATTCCACTTATCCCTATACACAGTTTAGGACCGTCTTAAGCTATTTCTCTACACATTGCCCACGCAGCAATCTGGTCCGAGAAGGTCCGCTGTGACTGAAGCGCCCCCTTTTGTTTGGATTGCTTGCTCCAATAAATGCGTTGCTTTCCCTATAGCGGAGTGCCTAATTTAATGATTTTATGACCCTATAGAGATGTTATCAGTCACTACGAGCCCTCAGCAACTACAAGGAGAGAACATCACATGATCCACCAAACCGGAGAACGCCATTTCCTTCATTCTTTCTTTCTAAATTGACCCCAATGGCTGCAAATCGTGAAAATCCGAGATTGGGAGGAAGGAAATGATCATCATGGCCTCCTCACCTGCCAGTACCGGCTCTCCAAACTTATTGCCGTAATCTGAGGCTCCATTACTGGCTTCAATGGCGATTTCCAGAGGCCGAGCAAACTGGACTGGATATTGGTAGGAGGCGTCTTCCCATGGAAGAGAATATCCTGCAGGGAGAAGGAGGAGACATGAGGTGTGTAGGACATGGAGAACAGAAGAGACCTGAAGAAGAGACCAGTCCGCCATCACCTGCTTACCTGGGATGTGCAGATTGCCAAAGCAGTAACCCGCAGTGCCCGCTATAACGTGGGCCCCCTTCCCTGTGCTCTGTACATCACGGATACGACCTCCAGTGCCGGTGGTGGCGCCACTAAATGGAGCTACTCCTATAAGAGAAGGTCAGACATTATAAGAAGGATCAGCCATGATACACAGTGCAGAAAGCTCCGGAGCTCTGTGTCACCTGTAGGGAAGTTATGGGTCTCGGCAGTAAAGATGAGGTGACGGGTGGAGCCCGTCTGCCTGTAGGGGCCCGGGCGTGAGGGATCGGTGGGGATCAGGCTGGTCACTTCCTTTCCTTGGATAGCACTGGAGAGATGAAGACAACATTGAGGATGGTCAGTTAGTCAGACTCCTCATCGGGCCCCCGCACTGACCTACTGTTGGGCTCCTGGACACTGACCTACTGTTGTCACAGAATTTGATGACGTTGTTCTGGTTGCTGGTCTCCTGGGTCTTCATGATGAGGTCGAACAGCGAGTGCGACTTCTCCTGCCCGTCTACCAGGAGCCTGCCCTTAAAGAACCAGTGGCGGGAGTGTTCACTGCAAGATGGAGGGGGGGGGGGGGGGGGGGGGGGGTCAGTACACCAGAGGGGTCTCTATAAGAGACAGTCACATCCAGAGGCTGAGACACTGACCTGTTAGATTGAGCCAAGTCAAAGCACTCCACGCTGCTTGGGTTACGGCCAACGCGCTGGAAGAGGGCGGTGTAATAGTCCAGGTCCCAGGAGTCGAAGGCAAGACCTGGGAAAGAGAATGGAGACCATGGACGCCCTCAGCTACATCAGGTTCATTTTACTCTAATCCAGTGTTTCCCAACCACTGTGCCTCCAGCTGTTGTAAAACTACAATTCCCAGCATGCCCGGACAGCCGAATCCTACATACCCAGCTCGGTGTTTGCCGCTTCTAGCGCCGGTCTCCCCAGTCCTATCACGTCCACCTCATACACCGACTCCGGCCGCACTGAGATCTCAAAGCTTCTTACGGGCTCCAGATAGACGCACTCCGTCATCCGATCGTACAGAGAAGACACCAGCCTCTGCTTCTCGCTCTCCTCCACTTCTCCTTGAAACTGAAGGGTTAAATAGATAATTAGTAGCCAATTAACAATCGCTGACCAACAGGACACCACTGGACACTACAGACCAGTAAGATCCCTCCAGACCCTCACAATATCAACCCCTGACCAACATGGCACCACTGGACACTACAGACCAGTACAATCCCACCACAGACCCTCACAATATCAACCCCTGACCAACATGGCACCACTGGACACTACAGACCAGTACAATCCCACCAGACCCTCACAATATCAACCTCTGACCAACATGGCACCACCATGGGACACTACAGACCAGTACAATCCCACCAGACCCTCACAATATCAACCCCTGACCAACATGACACCAGCACAGGACACTACAGACCAGTAAGATCCCACCAGGCCCTCACAATATCAATCCCTGACCAACAGAGGACGCTGCAGACCAGGACATATCTGGATCAGACATGACTCTTCACCTTCATCAGATATCGCTTAGAACATTCAATGCGGTTGACGTTGGTCAGTCCAATAGAGCGACAGATTGACACGGCATTGGTAGAAGACGCTGTAGAGAAATTCAACCTATAAGAAAGGGAACAGTCAGTAGGAAGTTGTTACCAAGTCATGGGGCTGGATAAGGTGTCTGTCCGCCCTCCCACTTACCTGGGTCCTACCTCCACCAGCAGGTCCAATGGTTCAGGGTGAAGAAAAGTCGTGTCTGAGATGCTCTGGGGATCAAAAGGGCAACTAAAGAGCCAGCGCAGGACATCCACCTGCTCAGAGGTGGGTGGAGAGTCACCTGTAGGGGGCACAAGGTAGAAATTACCAATTACTTATTGGGACCTGATGTGCGTAGGATTGGGCCCCTTTCATCCGTTAAAAGATCCGTTATAAATGTCTGTTAGAAAAGCTTTAAAAACGGATGTTAAACGTCCGTTGCAAAATCCCATTCAAGTTTGTGGGATTTTTTGATTATCCGTTATGACCGGTTATAGCCCGTCATGAATAACGACGTTAGTTGCGACGGAAGAAAAACCGGCACATGCACAAATTTTTCTTCCGTCACAAGAAACGGGTAAATTAATGGGCCGTTATTTTTAACATTGAAGTCTGAGGCAAACGGATGAGCCTGTATGTCATCTGTTTGCATCTGGTTTATAATACCCGTTATTACTTCTGAGGTCAGACGAGGTGACATCAGCAGACTCCTGCAGTGCTGAGGGACTACTACTACTCCCATCATGGAACAGACTAGTTTCCATGATGAGAGTAGTAGTTCCCTGGCTGTGGGAGTCTGCCGGTGGCTGGGGAGGCTACATTAGTGTTTGTAATACAACCCCCATCATTGTTGTGGTGTATCTAATACCACGTACGTCAGGTCATATCTAATCCCCACAAATGTTGGAGTGTATCTAATCCCACAGACATTAGGTCACATCTAAGGCTCCTTTCACACTATGAGTATTCACTACTATTACTGCCATCATGGAACAGACTTGTTTCCATGATTGAAGTAGTAGTTCCCCGGCTGTGGGAGTCTGTCGGTGGCTGGGGAGGCTACATTAATGTTTTTACTACTACCCCCATCATACAACAGACTGTTTCATGATGGGGATTGTAGTACAGGGGCTGAGGGATTGATCTCACCGGGTCTCACTTCTGAGACCCCATGCGATCAGAAGTTATTAAACAGGGGAGCGGGCAGCATGGTCCACAACCCTGTGGTGTACAATGTATATTACTTTCATTTTTTAATTCCCCGCCGGGAGCCCTGAATGGCCGGTACTGAGGAGCCATTCAGGGCTCCCGGCGGGGTTTTCAAATAGAAGCACTGCAGTGAGGAAAGATATATAGAATCGCTGGGGGGGGGACGACGGATATATATCTGGCCCCCACAGCGCTTCTATATATCTTGCCCCCGCAGTACATTTAGATATGTTCCCCCCGCAGCGCATTTATATATGTTCCCCCCGCAGCGCATTTATATATGTTCCCCCCGCAGCGCATTTATATATGTTCCCCCCGCAGCGCTATCATAAGCCCCTGGCAGCGCTATAAATGAAAAGTATTCTACAGCAGCGCATCTGGGCGGCGCGATGTGCTCCTGAAAGAATACTTGTCATTCATAGCACTGCAGCAGTACCTGTATATAGATGCGCTGCTGGGGTCAGACATATATCCATATGTCTGGCCCCCCACAGTGCTTCTAAAATCATATGCCTCCACAGCTCTATGAATGAAAAGTATTCTACAGCAGCACATCGCGCCGGCCAGATGCGCTGCTGTAGAATAGTTTTCATTCATAGCGCTGTCGGGGGGGGGACATATATAAATGCGCTGCGGGGGGGGGGGGGGCGTATATAAATGCGCTGCGGGGGGGGGGGGGAACGGAACATATATAGAAGCAATGTGGGGGCCAGATATATACCCGTCCCCCCAGCGATTATATATATATATATCTTTCCCCACCTTAGCGCTTCTATTTGAAAACCCCGCCGGGAGCCCTGAATGGCTCCTAAGTACCGGCCATTCAGGGTTCCCAGCAGGGAATTAAAAAATTTAAGTAAATACATCGTACATCGCAGGGGAGTGGACCATGCCGCCTGCTCCCCCTTCGAATCGCATGGGGTCTCAGAAGTGAGACCCGGTGCGATCAATCCCTCAGCTCCTGTACTAGTAAAAACACTAATGTAGCCTCCCCAGCCAGCGGCAGACTCCCACAGCCGGGGAACTACTACTCCAATCATGGAAACAAGTCTGTTCCATAATGGCAGTAGTAGTAGTGAATACTCATAGTGTGAAAGGAGCCTTAGATGTGACCTAATGTCTGTGGGATTAGATATAACCTGACGTACATGGTATTAGATACACCACAACAACATCTGTAGGGATTAGATACACCACAACAACATCTGTAGGGATTAGATACACCACAACAACATCTGTAGGGATTAGATACACCACAACAACATCTGTAGGGATTAGATACACCACAACAACATCTGTAGGGATTAGATACACCACAACAACATCTGTAGGGATTAGATACACCACAACAACATCTGTAGGGATTAGATACACCACAACAACATCTGTAGGGATTAGATACGGCCCAGAACATGTTTCTAACGCTCCTGTTTATTACTTGGAAACACAAAAGTTCCCAGAGAGGAATCATCATCAAGCAAACAATGTCAAGGACCCAGCAGAGATAACACAGGAGACAGAGCCGAGAGGAGGGGCAGGGCGGCCATGACACTTCTGTGGAGCAGCAAGAAAAGTAAGTGAACCCCATGACATTCCATTCACCTCTAATACAAGGACTCAGATTTCTCAATCTGCATGAAAACCAGAATGTCCAGTGTTTTCTATAGTAACCAATCACAGCTCAGCTTTTAATTTACCTGAGCTTATTAGGATATGAAAGCTGAGCTGTGATTGGTTGCTATGGGAAAGCTGAGCTGTGATTGGTTGCTATGGGAAACAAAAGAGAATCTTCCTATAAGGCGCGGCGATAAATCTCCACCCAATGTAACTAAAAACGTTATATCGTTCATGACCTTTTGTGGTGTCCCAGCACCGGAGGCTGTCTCGGGCCTTTGGACTGTCTCAGGCAGCTCGCACAGCGTGTTAGGCCCACACAAGTTCCACAGTAATAATGTTTATAACATCAAGTAATACATTTTTATAAATTAATTTTGTAGTTTATGTGTATATAAGTTGTAATAAGTGTACTGTGCCTTTAATATGTGAGCAGTGAACCCCCCCCATGACCCTGCCAGCCAATGAGACCCCAAAAGTCTCCCCTGTATAGTGAGGTACAGGGGAGGAGTTAGTCAGTCTGTGTGTCGTGTGCTCCGAGTAGAGGCTCAGGTGTGCTGTGTGTCGTGTGCTCCGAGTAGAGGCTCAGGTGTGCTGTGTGTCGTGTGCTCCGAGTAGAGGCTCAGGTGTGCTGTGTGTCGTGTGCTCCGAGTAGAGGCTCAGGTGTGCTGTGTGTCGTGTGCTCCGAGTAGAGGCTCAGGTGTGCTGTGTGTCGTGTGCTCCGAGTAGAGGCTCAGGTGTGCTGTGTGTCGTGTGCTCCGAGTAGAGGCTCAGGTGTGCTGTGTGTCGTGTGCTCCGAGTAGAGGCTCAGGTGTGCTGTGTGTCGTGTGCTCCGAGTAGAGGCTCAGGTGTGCTGTGTGTCGTGTGCTCCGAGTAGAGGCTCAGGTGTGCTGTGTGTCGTGTGCTCCGAGTAGAGGCTCAGGTGTGCTGTGTGTCGTGTGCTCCGAGTAGAGGCTCAGGTGTGCTGTGTGTCGTGTGCTCCGAGTAGAGGCTCAGGTGTGCTGTGTGTCGTGTGCTCCGAGTAGAGGCTCAGGTGTGCTGTGTGTCGTGTGCTCCGAGTAGAGGCTCAGGTGTGCTGTGTGTCGTGTGCTCCGAGTAGAGGCTCAGGTGTGCTGTGTGTCGTGTGCTCCGAGTAGAGGCTCAGGTGTGCTGTGTGTCGTGTGCTCCGAGTAGAGGCTCAGGTGTGCTGTGTGTCGTGTGCTCCGAGTAGAGGCTCAGGTGTGCTGTGTGCTCCGAGTAGAGGCTCAGGTGTGCTGTGTGTCGTGTGCTCCGAGTAGAGGCTCAGGTGTGCTGTGTGTCGTGTGCTCTGGAATGACCCTAACAACCAGAATCTAAAGTACAGGCTGCAGAATCTAAAGTACAGGCTGCAATTCCGTCCAGTGAAAGCACCACAAGTCCCAGAATGGCAACAGGGCTCACAAGGGGTATGCTGCACTCTCACACCAAGGCCAGCTGTCTGTGTGTTACCATCTGCACAAGCTCAGTAAAGACAGTTATCCGTAACCTGACATTGGTGTGTTTATTCGCCCATTGTGCCTTGCCGAGGAGAAGCTGCATCCAACCTCGGACCGTGTATAGGATAACAGTTCCCTGGCTTCACAAAGTGATCAGGTAAGTCTACTAACACCCAGTGGCTGCCACACTTTACTAAGTGCAATCTGAGTAAATATCCACAGGGCAGGGAGAAAAATAAGTTAAACCCTGTTACTGACTTCTAAGAGAGCTAATTGGTAATATTTCTAGAGGTGAGATGGTAGTCTGGGCACAGCGGATTCACCTGCAAGAGGTAACAGAAGGCGCTACAGACTGGATAACCTCTGTGTGTGTGTGGAGGAACACAGACCATGGATGTGGAAGACGCCACGAGGGACGCTGCTGCTGCCGACAAGATGGAAACATGGCGGCCCATTTCAACCTTTCCTGATGACCCCTGGATTTTCCACAAAGCTTCTGGGAAAATGTTCTATAGGCAGATGAGTCAGGAAACTAGTACAACACCATGGAAGAAAGGGAACCCTGTACACAGAACCAAAACTTCATTAGAGCTGAACAGTGTGGGGGAGGGGCATCATGGATCGGGGCCACTCTGCTGTCTCAGGGCTGGAACGTCTTGTGACCATTAATAATAGATTGTTCCCATCTTGTTTACACCTGAAGGAAGATCTACAGATCATATCACATTAAAGAGTTCACTAGTTCTCCCTGCACTGTGGAGGTTTACTCAAAGAAAGTGTCTGTGTTATTAGATTAGTAACATTGGGGGAGATTTATCAAAACTTGTGTAGATGAAGAGCGGCGCTGATTATTTGATATAGGCAACTGCACCACTTCATCTAAACAGGTTTTTATAAATATCCCCCATTGTGTCTATAATTGGGACTTACAGAACAATTAGAACACATTGTATCAGAAATCACATCTGGTTCTATATAACATGTGGTCCATACAGGACCTCAGATCTCTCCTCTATATAACATGTGGTCCATACAGGACCTCAGATCTCTCCTCTATATAACATGTGGTCCATACAGGACCTCAGATCTCGCCTCTATATGACATGTGGACCATACAGGACCTCAGATCTCTCCTATATATAACATGTGGTCCATACAGGACCTCAGATCTCTCCTATATATAACATGTGGTCCATACAGGACCTCAGATCTCTCCTCTACATAACATGTGGTCCATACAGGACCTCAGATCTCTCCTCTATATAACATGTGGTCCATACAGGACCTCAGATCTCTCCTATATATAACATGTGGTCCATACAGGACCTCAGATCTCTCCTCTATATGACATGTGGACCATACAGGACCTCAGATCTCTCCTATATATAACATGTGGTCCATACAGGACCTCAGATCTCTCCTATATATATAGCATGTGGTCCATACAGGACCTCAGATCTCACCCGTCCAGTTGACGTTGTAGCACAGCTCCCTCTGCACGGTCCGGATGTTCTGGGCCCCAGACAGGCGCAGGGAATCATCAGACGCCTGGAAGGAGCAATAAAAGTGTATAACCACCATCTTTACCGCTCTAGGAACCTGTGGGGGGGGAAGAGAGGAGATATAGTCAGATACAATGTATCTAAACCTTTCATGAGAGCTACAGTATCAAAGATTGACAGGTTAGCAATAAAACCCTGTGTCCACATACAGATGGATCAGATACAACAATATCACATTGAGAACTCCTCCCAGCCAGCACCAGGACTGCGAGGGGACACCCCCAGGACTCCTCCCAGCCAGCGCCAGGACTGCGAGGGGACACCCCCAGGACTCCTCCATGGCAGCGCCAGGACTGCGAGGGGACACCCCCAGGACTCCTCCATGGCAGCGCCAGGACTGCGAGGGGACAGCCCCAGGACTCCTCCATGGCAGCGCCAGGACTGCGAGGGGACACTCCCAGGACTCCTCCATGGCAGTGCCAGGACTGCGAGGGGACACCCCCCAGGACTCCTCCATGGCAGCGCCAGGACTGCGAGGGGACACCCCCCAGGACTCCTCCATGGCAGCGCCAGGACTGCGAGGGGACACCCCCCAGGACTCCTCCATGGCAGCGCCAGGACTGCGAGGGGACACCCCCAGGACTCCTCCATGGCAGCGCCAGGACTGCGAGGGGACACCCCCAGGACTCCTCCATGGCAGCGCCAGGACTGCGAGGGGACATCCCCAGGAATCCTCCATGGCAGCGCCAGGACTGCGGGGGCCGCCCTTGAAACACATCCTTCTTGTATAACACTATGGTGGTGGGTGCAGGTAGTAGATTTGGCCTGACTGCGAAGGGTAACCAGGGACAGAGGGTCTACAGCTGCAGCTCTGGATGTGACTGGAGTAGAGGTGAGGAAAGGGCCTGTGTGAACATTACAGAAAATAAACCTCCAGCTGTAGAGTGCAAGCTCCTGTGTACAAGACTGGACCACAGCAAACTGCTGCACTATAACCTCAGCATGTCGGTGCAATGTATCGGTAACCCCCACCATCCTCAGCATGTCAGTACAATGTATCAGTAACCCCCACCATCCTCAGCATGTCAGTACAATGTATCAGTAACCCCCACCATCCTCAGCATGTCAGTACAATGTATCAGTAACCCCCACCATCCTCAGCATGTCAGTACAATGTATCAGTAACCCCCACCATCCTCAGCATGTCAGTACAATGTGTCGGTAACCCCCACCATCCTCAGCATGTCAGTACAATGTATCAGTAACCCCCCACCATCCTCAGCATGTCAGTACAATGTATCAGTAACCCCCACCATCCTCAGCATGTCGGTACAATGTATCAGTAACCCCCCACCATCCTCAGCATGTCAGTACAATGTATCAGTAACCCCCACCATCCTCAGCATGTCGGTACAATGTATCAGTAACCCCCACCATCCTCACCATGTCAGTACAATGTGTCGGTAACCCCCCACCATCCTCAGCATGTCAGTACAATGTATCAGTAACCCCCACCATCCTCAGCATGTCGGTACAATGTATCAGTAACCCCCCACCATCCTCAGCATGTCAGTACAATGTATCAGTAACCCCCACCATCCTCAGCATGTCAGTACAATGTGTCGGTAACCCCCCACCATCCTCAGCATGTCAGTACAATGTGTCGGTAACCCCCCACCATCCTCAGCATGTCAGTACAATGTATCAGTAACCCCCACCATCCTCAGCATGTCAGTACAATGTATCAGTAACCCCCACCATCCTCAGCATGTCAGTACAATGTATCAGTAACCCCCCACCATCCTCAGCATGTCAGTACAATGTATCAGTAACCCCCACCATCCTCACCATGTCGGTACAATGTATCAGTAACCCCCCAGCATGTCAGTACAATGTATCAGTAACCCCCACCATCCTCAGCATGTCAGTACAATGTATCAGTAACCCCCACCATCCTCACCATGTCAGTACAATGTGTCGGTAACCCCCCACCATCCTCAGCATGTCAGTACAATGTATCAGTAACCCCCACCATCCTCAGCATGTCAGTACAATGTATCAGTAACCCCCACCATCCTCAGCATGTCAGTACAATGTGTCGGTAACCCCCACCATCCTCAGCATGTCAGTACAATGTATCAGTAACCCCCACCATCCTCACCATGTCAGTACAATGTATCAGTAACCCTCACCATCCTCAGCATGTCAGTACAATGTATCAGTAACCCCCACCATCCTCAGCATGTCGGTACAATGTATCAGTAACCCCCCACCATCCTCAGCATGTCGGTACAATGTATCAGTAACCCCCCACCATCCTCAGCATGTCAGTACAATGTGTCGGTAACCCCCCACCATCCTCAGCATGTCGGTACAATGTATCAGTAACCCCCACCATCCTCACCATGTCAGTACAATGTGTCGGTAACCCCCCACCATCCTCAGCATGTCGGTACAATGTATCAGTAACCCCCACCATCCTCACCATGTCAGTACAATGTGTCGGTAACCCCCCACCATCCTCAGCATGTCAGTACAATGTGTCGGTAACCCCCCACCATCCTCAGCATGTCGGTACAATGTATCAGTAACCCCCACCATCCTCAGCATGTCAGTACAATGTATCAGTAACCCCCACCATCCTCAGCATGTCAGTACAATGTGTTGGTAACCCCCACCATCCTCAGCATGTCGGTACAATGTATCAGTAACCCCCACCATCCTCAGCATGTCAGTACAATGTGTCGGTAACCCCCACCATCCTCAGCATGTCAGTACAATGTGTCGGTAACCCTCACCATCCTCAGCATGTCAGTACAATGTATCAGTAACCCTCACCATCCTCAGCATGTCGGTACAATGTATCAGTAACCCCCCACCATCCTCAGCATGTCGGTACAATGTATCAGTAACCCCCACCATCCTCAGCATGTCGGTACAATGTATCAGTAACCCCCACCATCCTCACCATGTCAGTACAATGTGTCGGTACGTGATCACTCACCTGAACCATGTGCTGCACAGGGGAAACACACAGAAGGGATGAGGGTTATGGGAGGAGGATGAGGGTTATGGGAGGAGCGGGAGGAGGATGAGGGTTGTGGGAGGAGAGGGAGGAGGATCAGACATTGAGCTCAGGATCTGCTGAGAATCACACTCTGTGCATTAGTTCCCCTGCAGTACGGCCCCTCCTCCCCTGACCATGTGTGATACATCTGCTGGGCTGTGTATCTAACCCTCAGGGCAGGCGGGTTTTCACTGCTCAGTATTAACCCTTCACTCCACTTCTCGGTCTGCATGAATAGATCAGGAAAGTGTTTGTGTGCTGAGACTTAGAGAGCAGAGTGTTCACTGTGCAAGCTCCTGGGTACAAGACCTGCAAACTTCTGCACTATAACCACAACCCCCATCATCCTCAGCATGTCGGTGCAATGTGTCGGTATGTAATCACTTACCAGAGCCACGTGCTGCACAGACTGAGCCACCAGGAGGAAACAGGACAAAGGGGGAGGAGACTGGGAGGAGGATGAGAGTTATAGGAGGAGAGGGGGAGGAGGATGAGGGTTATAGGAGGAGAGGGGGAGGAGGATGAGGGTTATAGGAGGAGACTGGGAGGAGGATAAGGGTTATAGGAGGAGAGGGGGAGGATGATGAGAGTTATAGGAGGAGAGGGGGAGGATGATGAGGGTTATAGGAGGAGACTGGGAGGAGGATGAGAGTTATAGGAGGAGAGGGGGAGGAGGATGAGGGTTATAGGAGGAGAGGGGGAGGAGGATGAGGGTTATAGGAGGAGACTGGGAGGAGGATAAGGGTTATAGGAGGAGAGGGGGAGGATGATGAGAGTTATAGGAGGAGAGGGGGAGGATGATGAGGGTTATAGGAGGAGACTGGGAGGAGGATGAGAGTTATAGGAGGAGAGGGGGAGGAGGATGAGGGTTATAGGAGGAGAGGGGGAGGATGATGAGAGTTATAGGTGGAAAAGGGAAGGAGGATGAGGGTTATAGGAGGAGAGGGGGAGGAGGATGAGAGTTATAGGAGGAGAGGGGGAGGAGGATGAGGGTTATAGGAGGAGACTGGGAGGAGGATGAGGGTTATAGGAGGAGAGGGGGAGGATGATGAGAGTTATAGGTGGAAAAGGGAAGGAGGATGAGGGTTATAGGAGGAGAGGGGGAGGAGGATGAGAGTTATAGGAGGAGAGGGGAGGAGGATGAGGGTTATAGGAGGAGACTGGGAGGAGGATGAGGGTTATAGGAGGAGAGGGGGAGGATGATGAGGGTTATAGGAGGAGAGGGGGAGGAGGATGAGGGTTATAGGAGGAGAGGGGGAGGATGATGAGAGTTATAGGTGGAAAAGGGAAGGAGGATGAGGGTTATAGGAGGAGAGGGGGAGGAGGATGAGGGTTATACGAGGAGAGGGGGAGGAGGATGAGGGTTATAGGAGGAGAGGGGGAGGAGGATGAGGGTTATAGGAGGAGAGGGGGAGGAGGATGAGGGTTATAGGAGGAGAGGGGGAGGAGGATGGGGGTTATAGGAGGAGACTGGGAGGAGGATGAGGGTTATAGGAGGAGACTGGGAGGAGGATGAGGGTTATAGGAGGAGAGAGGGAGGAGGATGAGGATTATAGGAGGAGATTGGGAGGATGATGGGGGTTATAGGAGGAGAGGGGGATGAGGATGAGGGTTATAGGAGGAGAGGGGGAGGAGGATGGGGGTTATAGGAGGAGACTGGGAGGAGGATGAGGGTTATAGGAGGAGACTGGGAGGAGGATGAGGGTTATAGGAGGAGAGGGGGAGGATGATGAGCGTTATAGGAGGAGATTGGGAGGAGGATGAGGGTTATAGGAGGAGAGGGGGAGGATGATGAGCGTTATAGGAGGAGAGGGGGAGGAGGAGGAGGTTTATAGAAGGAGAGGGGGAGGAGGATGAGGGTTATAGGAGGAGAGGGGGAGGATGATGAGGGTTATAGGAGGAGACTGGGAGGAGGATGATGAGGGTTATAGGAGGAGAGGGGGAGGATGATGAGGGTTATAGGAGGAGAGGGGGAGGATGATGAGGGTTGTAGGAGGAGAGGGGGAGGAGGATGAGGGTTATAGGAGGAGAGGGGGAGGAGGATGAGAGTTATAGGAGGAGACTGGGAGGAGGATGAGGGTTATAGGAGGAGAGGGGGAGGAGGATGAGGGTTATAGGAGGAGACTGGGAGGAGGATGATGAGGGTTATAGGAGGAGAGGGGGAGGAGGATGATGAGGGTTATAGGAGGAGACTGGGAGGAGGATGATGAGGGTTATAGGAGGAGAGGGGGAGGAGGATGATGAGGGTTATAGGAGGAGACTGGGAGGAGGATGATGAGGGTTATAGGAGGAGAGGGGGAGGAGGATGATGAGGGTTATAGGAGGAGACTGGGAGGAGGATGATGAGGGTTATAGGAGGAGAGGGGGAGGAGGATGATGAGGGTTATAGGAGGAGAGGGTACACTCATAGATCGGACGTGCGCTCTCATAATTCGGTTGTGCACACTCATAGATCGGCTGTGCACACTCATAGATCGGCTGTGCACACTCATAGATCTGCTGGACAAACTCATAGATCGGCAGTGCA
This sequence comes from Hyla sarda, assembly GCF_029499605.1. NCBI lineage: Eukaryota > Metazoa > Chordata > Amphibia > Anura > Hylidae > Hyla > Hyla sarda. Next base: position 230,095,124 of record NC_079196.1, read on the forward strand.
CTCATAGATCGGCAGTGCACACTCATAGATCTGCTGGACAAACTCATAGATCGGCAGTGCACTCATAGATCGGCAGTGCACTCATAGATCGGCAGTGCACACTCATAGATCGGCAGTGCACACTCATAGATCGGCTGTGCACACTCATAGATCGGCTGTGCACTCATAGAACGGCTGTGTACACTCATAGATCGGCAGCGCACACTCATAGATCGGCAGTGCACACTCAAAGATCGGCTGTGCACACTCATAGATCGGCTGTGCACACTCATAGATCGGCTGTGCACACTCATAGATCGGCTGTGCACACTCATAGATCGGCAGTGCACACTCATAGATCGGCAGTGCACACTCATAGATCGGCTGTGCACACTCAGATCGGCAGTGCACACTCATAGATCGGCCGTGCACACTCATAGATCGGCAGTGCACACTCATAGATCGGCCGTGTACACTCATAGATCGGCCGTGTACACTCATAGATCGGCGTGTACACTCATAGATCGGCAGTGCACACTCATAGATCGGCAGTGCACTCATAGATCGGCTGTGCACACTCATAGTAGATCTGCTGGACAAACTCATAGATCGGCAGTGCACTCATAGATCGGCAGTGCACACTCATAGATCGGCAGTGCACACTCATAGATCGGCAGTGCACACTCATAGATCGGCTGTGCACACTCATAGATCGGCTGTGCACTCATAGAACGGCTGTGTACACTCATAGATCGGCAGTGCACACTCATAGATCAGCAGTGCACACTCATAGATCGGCTGTGCACACTCATAGATCGGCTGTGCACACTCATAGATCGGCTGTGCACACTCATAGATCGGCAGTGCACACTCATAGATCGGCTGTGCACACTCAGATCGGCAGTGCACACTCATAGATCGGCCGTGCACACTCATAGATCGGCCGTATACACTCATAGATCGGCCGTGTACACTCATAGATCGGCCGTGTACACTCATAGATCGGCAGTGCACACGCATAGATCGGCAGTGCACACTCATAGATCGGCAGTGCACACTCATAGATCGGCTGTGAACACTCATAGATCGGCAGTGCACACTCATAGATCGGCAGTGCACACTCATAGATCGGCTGTGCACACTCATAGATCGGCTGTGCACACTCATAGATCGGCTGTGTACACTCATAGATCGGCTGTGCACACTCAGATCGGCTGTGCACACTCATAGATCGGCAGTGCACACTCATAGATCGGCTGTGCACACTCATAGATCGGCTGTGCACACTCATAGATCGGCAGTGCACACTCATAGATCGCCAGTGCACACTCATAGATCGGCTGTGCACACTCATAGATCGGCTGTGCACACTCAGATCGGCTGTGCACACTCATAGATCGGCAGTGCACACTCATAGATCGGCTGTGCACACTCATAGATCGGCTGTGTACACTCATAGATCGGCTGTGCACACTCAGATCGGCTGTGCACACTCATAGATCGGCTGTGCACACTCATAGATCGGCAGTGCACACTCATAGATCGGCTGTGCACACTCATAGATCGGCTGTGCACACTCATAGATCCGCTGTGCACACTCATAGATCGGCTGTGCACACTCATAGATCGGCTGGACACACTCAGATCGGCTGTGCACACTCATAGATCGGCAGTGCACACTCATAGATCGGCTGTGCACACTCATAGATCGGCTGGACACACTCATAGATCGGCTGTGTACACTCATAGATCGGCTGTGCACACTCGTAGATCGGCTGTGTACACTAGTAGATCGGCAGTGCACACTCATAGATCGGCTGGACACACTCATAGATCGGCTGTGTACACTCATAGATCGGCTGTGTACACTCATAGATCGGCTGTGCACACTCATAGATCGGCTGGACACACTCATAGATCTGCTGGACACACTCATAGATCAGCAGTGACCTCAGTATAAACTGGACACACTCATAGATCGGCTGTGTACACTCATAGATCGGCTGTGCACACTCATAGATCGGCTGGACACACTCATAGATCAGCAGTGACCTCAGTATAAACTGGACACACTCATAGATCGGCAGTGCACACTCATAGATCGGCTGTGCACACTCATAGATCGGCTGGACACACTCATAGATCGGCTGTGCACACTCATAGATCGGCTGTGTACACTAGTAGATCGGCAGTGCACACTCATAGATCGGCTGGACACACTCATAGATCGGCTGTGCACACTCCTAGATCGGCTGGACACACTCATAGATCTGCTGGACATAGATCTGCTGGAGCTGTGCGTTTGGTTCTCAGATTGGATCCAAAACATTTGCCCCAATCTCCTCTGTACAAGACTCAACTCAAACCGTCCAATTCCCAGTAATAAGAACCTTGTGACCGGATACAACGTATCATCCACAACACATTAGTATCATTAGTATCTAAGTCACATGGGGAAAAGCTTAAAGTGACAGCGCACCTGAAATATCAGCACATGTCTGTAGGATATAGATGAATCCTCTATTATTATCTGTTATCAGCCATTACATACAGGAGGTGTCTGTAGGATATAGATGACTCCTCTATTATTCTCTGTTATCAGCCATTACATACAGGAGGTGTCTGTAGGATATAGATGAACCCTCTATTATTATCTGTTATCAGCCATTACATACAGGAGGTGTCTGTAGGATATAGATGACTCCTCTATTATTATCTGTTATCAGCCATTACATACAGGAGATGTCTGTAGGATATAGATGACTCCTCTATTATTCTCTGTTATCAGCCATTACATACAGGAGGTGTCTGTAGGATATAGATGAACCCTCTATTGTTCTCTGTTATCAGCCATTACATACAGGAGATGTCTGTAGGATATAGATGAATCCTCTATTATTCTCTGTTATCAGCCATTACATACAGGAGATGTCTGTAGGATATAGATGACTCCTCTATTATTCTCTGTTATCAGCCATTACATACAGGAGATGTCTGTAGGATATAGATGAATCCTCTATTATTATCTGTTATCAGCCATTACATACAGGAGATGTCTGTAGGATATAGATGAATCCTCTATTATTATCTGTTATCAGCCATTACATACAGGAGATGTCTGTAGGATATAGATGAATCCTCTATTATTCTCTGTTATCAGCCATTACATACAGGAGGTGTCTGTAGGATATAGATGAATCCTCTATTATTCTCTGTTATCAGCCATTACATACAGGAGATGTCTGTAGGATATAGATGAATCCTCTATTATTCTCTGTTATCAGCCATTACATACAGGAGGTGTCTGTAGGATATAGATGAATCCTCTATTATTCTCTGTTATCAGCCATTACATACAGGAGGTGTCTGTAGGATATAGATGACTCCTCTATTATTATCTGTTATCAGCCATTACATACAAGAGATGTCTGTAGGATATAGATGAATCCTCTATTATTCTCTGTTATCAGCCATTACATACAGGAGATGTCTGTAGGATATAGATGAATCCTCTATTATTCTCTGTTATCAGCCATTACATACAGGAGATGTCTGTAGGATATAGATGATTCCTCTATTATTATCTGTTATCAGCCATTATATACAGGAGATGTCTGTAGGATATAGATGAATCCTCTATTATTCTCTGTTATCAGCCATTACATACAGGAGGTGTCTGTAGGATATAGATGAATCCTCTATTATTATCTGTTATCAGCCATTACATACAGGAGGTGTCTGTAGGATATAGATGACTCCTCTATTATTATCTGTTATCAGCCATTACATACAGGAGGTGTCTGTAGGATATAGATGAATCCTCTATTATTCTCTGTTATCAGCCATTACATACAGGAGATGTCTGTAGGATATAGATGACTCCTCTATTATTATCTGTTATCAGCCATTACATACAGGAGATGTCTGTAGGATATAGATGACTCCTCTATTATTATCTGTTATCAGCCATTACATACAGGAGGTGTCTGTAGGATATAGATGACTCCTCTATTATTATCTGTTATCAGCCATTACATACAGGAGATGTCTGTAGGATATAGATGAACCCTCTATTATTATCTGTTATCAGCCATTACATACAGGAGATGTCTGTAGGATATAGATGAATCCTCTATTATTATCTGTTATCAGCCATTACATACAGGAGGTGTCTGTAGGATATAGATGAACCCTCTATTATTATCTGTTATCAGCCATTACATACAGGAGATGTCTGTAGGATATAGATGAATCCTCTATTATTCTCTGTTATCAGCCATTACATACAGGAGATGTCTGTAGGATATAGATGAATCCTCTATTATTATCTGTTATCAGCCATTACATACAGGAGGTGTCTGTAGGATATAGATGAACCCTCTATTATTATCTGTTATCAGCCATTACATACAGGAGATGTCTGTAGGATATAGATGAATCCTCTATTATTCTCTGTTATCAGCCATTACATACAGGAGATGTCTGTAGGATATAGATGACTCCTCTATTATTATCTGTTATCAGCCATTACATACAGGAGGTGTCTGTAGGATATAGATGAATCCTCTATTATTATCTGTTATCAGCCATTATATACAGGAGGTGTCTGTAGGATATAGATGAATCCTCTATTATTATCTGTTATCAGCCATTATATACAGGAGGTGTCTGTAGGATATAGATGAATCCTCTATTATTATCTGTTATCAGCCATTACATACAGGAGGTGTCTGTAGGATATAGATGAATCCTCTATTATTATCTGTTATCAGCCATTATATACAGGAGGTGTCTGTAGGATATAGATGAATCCTCTATTATTATCTGTTATCAGCCATTATATACAGGAGGTGTCTGTAGGATATAGATGAATCCTCTATTATTATCTGTTATCAGCCATTACATACAGGAGGTGTCTGTAGGATATAGATGAATCCTCTATTATTATCTGTTATCAGCCATTACATACAGGAGATGTCTGTAGGATATAGATGACTCCTCTATTATTCTCTGTTATCAGCCATTACATACAGGAGATGTCTGTAGGATATAGATGACTCCTCTATTATTATCTGTTATCAGCCATTACATACAGGAGATGTCTGTAGGATATAGATGACTCCTCTATTATTCTCTGTTATCAGCCATTACATACAGGAGATGTCTGTAGGATATAGATGACTCCTCTATTATTCTCTGTTATCAGCCATTACATACAGGAGATGTCTGTAGGATATAGATGAATCCTCTATTATTCTCTGTTATCAGCCATTACATACAGGAGATGTCTGTAGGATATAGATGACTCCTCTATTATTATCTGTTATCAGCCATTACATACAGGAGGTGTCTGTAGGATATAGATGACTCCTCTATTATTCTCTGTTATCAGCCATTACATACAGGAGATGTCTGTAGGATATAGATGACTCCTCTATTATTCTCTGTTATCAGCCATTACATACAGGAGATGTCTGTAGGATATAGATGAATCCTCTATTACTCTCTGTTATCAGCCATTACATACAGGAGATGTCTGTAGGATATAGATGAATCCTCTATTATTCTCTGTTATCAGCCATTACATACAGGAGATGTCTGTAGGATATAGATGAATCCTCTATTATTCTCTGTTATCAGCCATTACATACAGGAGATGTCTGTAGGATATAGATGACTCCTCTATTATTCTCTGTTATCAGCCATTACATACAGGAGGTGTCTGTAGGATATAGATGACTCCTCTATTATTATCTGTTATCAGCCATTACATACAGGAGATGTCTGTAGGATATAGATGACTCCTCTATTATTCTCTGTTATCAGCCATTACATACAGGAGATGTCTGTAGGATATAGATGAATCCTCTATTATTATCTGTTATCAGCCATTACATACAGGAGATGTCTGTAGGATATAGATGACTCCTCTATTATTCTCTGTTATCAGCCATTACATACAGGAGATGTCTGTAGGATATAGATGAATCCTCTAGTGTTCTCTGTTATCAGCCATTACATACAGGAGGTGTCTGTAGGATATAGATGAATCCTCTATTATTCTCTGTTATCAGCCATTACATACAGGAGATGTCTGTAGGATATAGATGAATCCTCTATTATTATCTGTTATCAGCCATTACATACAGGAGGTGTCTGTAGGATATAGATGAATCCTCTATTATTCTCTGTTATCAGCCATTACATACAGGAGGTGTCTGTAGGATATAGATGACTCCTCTATTATTATCTGTTATCAGCCATTACATACAGGAGATGTCTGTAGGATATAGATGAATCCTCTATTATTCTCTGTTATCAGCCATTACATACAGGAGATGTCTGTAGGATATAGATGACTCCTCTATTATTATCTGTTATCAGCCATTACATACAAGAGATGTCTGTAGGATATAGATGAATCCTCTATTATTCTCTGTTATCAGCCATTACATACAGGAGGTGTCTGTAGGATATAGATGAATCCTCTATTATTCTCTGTTATCAGCCATTACATACAGGAGATGTCTGTAGGATATAGATGACTCCTCTATTATTCTCTGTTATCAGCCATTACATACAGGAGGTGTCTGTAGGATATAGATGACTCCTCTATTATTATCTGTTATCAGCCATTACATACAGGAGATGTCTGTAGGATATAGATGAATCCTCTATTATTATCTGTTATCAGCCATTACATACAGGAGATGTCTGTAGGATATAGATGACTCCTCTATTATTCTCTGTTATCAGCCATTACATACAGGAGATGTCTGTAGGATATAGATGAATCCTCTAGTGTTCTCTGTTATCAGCCATTACATACAGGAGGTGTCTGTAGGATATAGATGAATCCTCTATTATTCTCTGTTATCAGCCATTACATACAGGAGATGTCTGTAGGATATAGATGAATCCTCTATTATTCTCTGTTATCAGCCATTATATACAGGAGATGTCTGTAGGATATAGATGAATCCTCTATTATTCTCTGTTATCAGCCATTACATACAGGAGGTGTCTGTAGGATATAGATGAATCCTCTATTATTATCTGTTATCAGCCATTACATACAGGAGATGTCTGTAGGATATAGATGAATCCTCTATTATTATCTGTTATCAGCCATTACATACAGGAGGTGTCTGTAGGATATAGATGAATCCTCTATTATTATCTGTTATCAGCCATTACATACAGGAGATGTCTGTAGGATATAGATGAATCCTCTATTATTATCTGTTATCAGCCATTACATACAGGAGATGTCTGTAGGATATAGATGAATCCTCTATTATTATCTGTTATCAGCCATTACATACAGGAGGTGTCTGTAGGATATAGATGAATCCTCTATTATTCTCTGTTATCAGCCATTACATACAGGAGATGTCTGTAGGATATAGATGAATCCTCTATTATTCTCTGTTATCAGCCATTATATACAGGAGATGTCTGTAGGATATAGATGAATCCTCTATTATTCTCTGTTATCAGCCATTACATACAGGAGATGTCTGTAGGATATAGATGACTCCTCTATTATTCTCTGTTATCAGCCATTACATACAGGAGATGTCTGTAGGATATAGATGACTCCTCTATTATTATCTGTTATCAGCCATTACATACAGGAGATGTCTGTAGGATATAGATGAATCCTCTATTATTATCTGTTATCAGCCATTACATACAGGAGGTGTCTGTAGGATATAGATGAATCCTCTATTATTATCTGTTATCAGCCATTACATACAGGAGGTGTCTGTAGGATATAGATGAATCCTCTATTATTATCTGTTATCAGCCATTACATACAGGAGGTGTCTGTAGGATATAGATGAATCCTCTATTATTATCTGTTATCAGCCATTACATACAGGAGATGTCTGTAGGATATAGATGAATCCTCTATTATTCTCTGTTATCAGCCATTACATACAGGAGAGATGTCTGTAGGATATAGATGAATCCTCTATTGTTCTCTGTTATCAGCCATTACATACAGGAGGTGTCTGTAGGATATAGATGACTCCTCTATTATTATCTGTTATCAGCCATTACATACAGGAGATGTCTGTAGGATATAGATGAATCCTCTAGTGTTCTCTGTTATCAGCCATTACATACAGGAGATGTCTGTAGGATATAGATGACTCCTCTATTATTCTCTGTTATCAGCCATTACATACGGGAGATGTCTGTAGGATATAGATGAATCCTCTATTATTCTCTGTTATCAGCCATTACATACAGGAGGTGTCTGTAGGATATAGATGAATCCTCTATTATTATCTGTTATCAGCCATTACATACAGGAGATGTCTGTAGGATATAGATGAATCCTCTAGTGTTCTCTGTTATCAGCCATTACATACAGGAGATGTCTGTAGGATATAGATGACTCCTCTATTATTCTCTGTTATCAGCCATTACATACAGGAGGTGTCTGTAGGATATAGATGACTCCTCTATTATTATCTGTTATCAGCCATTACATACGGGAGATGTCTGTAGGATATAGATGAATCCTCTATTATTATCTGTTATCAGCCATTACATACAGGAGATGTCTGTAGGATATAGATGAATCCTCTATTATTATCTGTTATCAGCCATTACATGCAGGAGATGTCTGTAGGATATAGATGAATCCTCTATTATTATCTGTTATCAGCCATTACATACAGGAGGTGTCTGTAGGATATAGATGAATCCTCTAGTGTTCTCTGTTATCAGCCATTACATACAGGAGATGTCTGTAGGATATAGATGAATCCTCTATTATTCTCTGTTATCAGCCATTACATACAGGAGATGTCTGTAGGATATAGATGAATCCTCTATTATTCTCTGTTATCAGCCATTACATACAGGAGGTGTCTGTAGGATATAGATGAATCCTCTATTATTCTCTGTTATCAGCCATTACATACAGGAGGTGTCTGTAGGATATAGATGAATCCTCTATTATTCTCTGTTATCAGCCATTACATACAGGAGATGTCTGTAGGATATAGATGAATCCTCTATTATTCTCTGTTATCAGCCATTACATACAGGAGGTGTCTGTAGGATATAGATGAATCCTCTATTATTATCTGTTATCAGCCATTACATACAGGAGATGTCTGTAGGATATAGATGAATCCTCTATTATTCTCTGTTATCAGCCATTACATACAGGAGATGTCTGTAGGATATAGATGAATCCTCTATTATTCTCTGTTATCAGCCATTACATACAGGAGATGTCTGTAGGATATAGATGAATCCTCTATTATTATCTGTTATCAGCCATTACATACAGGAGGTGTCTGTAGGATATAGATGAACTCCTCTATTATTATCTGTTATCAGCCATTACATACAGGAGATGTCTGTAGGATATAGATGAATCCTCTATTATTATCTGTTATCAGCCATTACATACAGGAGATGTCTGTAGGATATAGATGAATCCTCTATTATTATCTGTTATCAGCCATTACATACAGGAGATGTCTGTAGGATATAGATGACTCCTCTATTATTATCTGTTATCAGCCATTACATACAGGAGATGTCTGTAGGATATAGATGACTCCTCTATTATTATCTGTTATCAGCCATTACATACAGGAGATGTCTGTAGGATATAGATGAATCCTCTATTATTATCTGTTATCAGCCATTACATACAGGAGGTGTCTGTAGGATATAGATGACTCCTCTATTATTATCTGTTATCAGCCATTACATACAGGAGATGTCTGTAGGATATAGATGAATCCTCTATTATTATCTGTTATCAGCCATTACATACAGGAGGTGTCTGTAGGATATAGATGAATCCTCTATTATTCTCTGTTATCAGCCATTACATACAGGAGATGTCTGTAGGATATAGATGAATCCTCTATTATTCTCTGTTATCAGCCATTACATACAGGAGATGTCTGTAGGATATAGATGAATCCTCTATTATTATCTGTTATCAGCCATTACATACAGGAGGTGTCTGTAGGATATAGATGAATCCTCTATTGATTCTCTGTTATCAGCCATTACATACAGGAGATGTCTGTAGGATATAGATGACTCCTCTATTATTCTCTGTTATCAGCCATTACATACAGGAGATGTCTGTAGGATATAGATGAATCCTCTATTATTATCTGTTATCAGCCATTACATACAGGAGATGTCTGTAGGATATAGATGAATCCTCTATTATTCTCTGTTATCAGCCATTACATACAGGAGATGTCTGTAGGATATAGATGAATCCTCTATTATTCTCTGTTATCAGCCATTACATACAGGAGGTGTCTGTAGGATATAGATGAATCCTCTATTATTCTCTGTTATCAGCCATTACATACAGGAGATGTCTGTAGGATATAGATGAATCCTCTATTATTCTCTGTTATCAGCCATTACATACAGGAGATGTCTGTAGGATATAGATGAATCCTCTATTATTATCTGTTATCAGCCATTACATACAGGAGGTGTCTGTAGGATATAGATGAATCCTCTATTATTATCTGTTATCAGCCATTACATACAGGAGATGTCTGTAGGATATAGATGAATCCTCTATTATTATCTGTTATCAGCCATTACATACAGGAGGTGTCTGTAGGATATAGATGAATCCTCTATTATTCTCTGTTATCAGCCATTACATACAGGAGATGTCTGTAGGATATAGATGAATCCTCTATTATTATCTGTTATCAGCCATTACATACAG